>NW_015175382.1:366937-450353 GCF_001447785.1 Gekko japonicus | reverse complement strand
TTGCAAGACCTTGCAGCTTTACGCAGAGCCGCCACGTACTCTGCCACAGTTTCGTTTGGAGCTTGAGCCCTTTTATAAAAGGCATGCCGGCATGCGATCTCCGACGACTGCGGGGAGAAGTGTGCCTTCAGCTTTTCTGTCAGCTCTTTGAAGGGCACTGTCGTAATGTCCACTGGTGCGACCAGGGACCGGGCGATGTTGAAAGCGCTCTTACCGCATGAGCTCAGCAAGGTGGCCCGCTTCTTCTCCTCGGTGGTTATGTCATTTGCTTCGAGGTGGAACCCGAACCTCAACAGGTAGGCGTCCCAGTCCTCAGTTGCTGGTTCGAAGGCCTCGAACTTCGGGCTATTGGCCATAGCTGCAATCGCTGCCACTTGCTCAGGTGGTGCCTGTTGCTGCTCTGCCATGGCAAGCTGCGGCTCGCTGTTGTCCGTCGTGGGGTTGGGACCGTGCTTAACAAAATAGCCAGAGAGTGATTCAGCAAAACTCAGGTTTATTTCAGCTCGACGATCAACTTCTCTGACACGGTACAACTTCTCTGATAGCCCGAACAGCTTCCCATTGCAGCTGCTCGGTATTTAAACATTCCCGGCTAATTGTTAAGTCCGTGCTTAACAAAATAGCCAGAGAGTGATTCAGCAAAACTCAGGTTTATTTCAGCTCGACGATCAACTTCTCTGACACGGTACAACTTCTCTGATAGCCCGAACAGCTTCCCATTGCAGCTGCTCGGTATTTAAACATTCCCGGCTAATATAGCCATGCCTACTATACAGTTAAACAACCTATCAGCTTCTCATTTATGTTACATTTAAGAAGTGGGACATAACTACATATTCAAATCACCATCTGAGCAATCAGATATTAAGCAAGTTCATATGAACCAATTTTCTATAACCCACATTCTAAGAAGTTAAACAACCTAATAAAGGAAAGACTGTATTAGAGATGGAGGGTGGAGGTGATTCTGAAACAGCTCTTGGCTCCAAGTCCGGACATGCCTGCACCTTATTTCCCTGCTGGTCATCTTCTGTCAACTCTGGGCTGGCTACACAGGGCCCTTCCTCCTCTTAGGAGTCCTCACTGTCACTAAGTCCTGGCTGGTTCATGACACTTAGTTTCTTCAGACCAGCAACCCTAGTATCAAGGGAATGAATCAGCTCCCTGAGGGCCACGAGCTCCATGCAGTGAGCACACACCCACAATTTCCACTCAGTGGGTAGATAATTGTACATGTAGCACTCTCTGCAAAACTCTCTAGCCTCCGCTCCCCTTTTGACTTTCTACCTTCATAACTAATTAGTGATTTAAAGGCATCTAGAGTGATGCAGGGTCCCTAGACTTGAACCCCAGGCCAAGAACCCTTTGACCCCTACACTTTGGCTTGCACCAAAAGCTGTTGCCTCTGCCTAGAAGGAGCCTTATAATTCAGAGGCCCACAGCCCCCTGCCTCCCAGCAGTGACAGCAGAGGGTGGAGCCTGCATTCAGGCCCAGGCAAACAGACCTTGCTCATTTAACAACAGAGCGGACAAAGTCTCAAGCAGAGCTGGACAAAAACACTATTCTCCAGAAGGCTACAAGCGCCCCCTCTCCCTCAAACTCTGTCCTCTCACAAAGCAACCCCAGCGAATGCTCCCCAGTAATTTAGCAATTTAGAAAAGGCAAAAGGAAAAAAACCCGCAAAACACTCACCTTTCCAGCAGCTCTCTCCTGGGTTCTGTCTACCAGACCAACTGGCTCAGTTCTGACACAAGAAAATACTTCTTAATACAAGTGATTCAAATGTAGAATTCACTGACAGAGAATGTAGTGATGGCCATAGGCACAGGACAGCTCATTAGAGAATAGATCTATTGAAGATAGTTTGGAGAATAGAGCTATCATTAGCTACTTGTCATGGTGACGAAAGCATGCCCTGAAGCCTCCAACCAGCCCAGTGACTCAGACTTGGAGTCCCCAGGGGAAGAGCCTGAGGAGCCAAGGCCATCAGCTATGGAGGATCAGCAGGCCCGTAGCTAACAACTTTTTTCTCAGGGGGGCCATGTTTTTCTCAGGGGGCCCCACCACAACACCAACATTGTGGAGCTGATCAAGAGCATTTTCACAGAAGCTGGTGATGATGTGCACACACACACACACACCGATGCTGGAGGGACCTGGCAGCGGCGTCCGTGCTCCAAGCTGTGCGCTTCCCTCCTACGCATCTGAGGCTTCAACAACACCCCCCCACCAAGTTCGCCAGTGCAAAGCGCCCGCGCTGGGGAGGCACTGAGGAGGAGAGCAGAGCCCACCAAACCGCCTCTTCAATGAGCAGGGAGGGCTCAGACCAGACAGGACGGGAGAGAAATTAAGGGGACACACAGCAAAGACCTCACCATTTACAAAGAAATGGCAGCATTCCTGGAAGGGGGGGTGCTGTAATCGATTAAACCCAGTCTCCTTTGAACTCACAGCCGGGATCTCTCTCTCTCTCTCTCTCTCTCTCACTCTCACACACACACACTCTTAGCCTGGATCTCTCTGGAGAAAGACAGACCTGCAGACGGGGGGAGGGGGGCTGAAGCATTCTTGAGTTTTCAAGGCTGCAAAAGATGTGAGTCCTTTATACCCTTCGTGGAAATGGTTTGCTACACCTTCCCCACGGCCACCGGAGCTCCTGCCCCACAGAGCATCCCCAGCCCCAGCCACTACTTCAAGTCTTCTTTTTCCCCACGTGTTTTTCTTTGCACACATACCCCGCGTAGGCACCCTTCATCTCCCTGTTCCCCCCCACCCCTTACAAAGTTCCACGCCATTTGCCCAGCATGAAGAAAAGCCCGTGCTGGGCTGGCAGGGGGAGCTCTTTCCCAGCACTCCCACGGGGGGAAAAGAAGCAGCAGCGGGGGAAGAAGAGCGAGATCCCCACCCCCTCCATCTCCCACGTGCCCCAGAAAGTGCTTTGCAATCCTAAATGTTTTAAGAAGCATGTTTTTAAGCTACAACTTAACTTTTTAACTGAGATCTTGCAGTCAGTTGGAGGGGCGAGAAGGCCATCTGGGGGGAGGCTTCTGAGGAGAGTGAGGCTGTGGCGTACGCTGGGCCCCTTCCACCCTTCCCTCCTCCTCCTCCCCCCCGCGGCAAACAGTCCTGGCTTGCCTCTGTCCCCCTCCCCCCATTTGCTTTCCCACCGGTGCCCTTGCCTGCTCCCTTTGCCTCCGAGTTGCTGCAGAAAACGGCTTGCTCAGCCAAGCCCAGGCGGCCCTCGTTAAGGATGACCCGACCCAGCTCAGTGCGGGAGGAGTGAGGGGGGGAGGGGGCGGCGGATGCTCCCTGGGAAGCTGCTTCTGCTCCTTCTTTCCCTTCTCTCTCTCCTGGCAGCGCGGCGGGACAGGTCCCAGAAAAGTTAAGGCACAAGTCCTCCGGAGCAGACCTGTAGTCCACCTAGCCCAGCGTGCGGGAATGCGGTGCCGCGGTGGCCCCTCGGCGGCAGCGACTCAGCTGAATCTAGTCATAGCGCGGCCAGGGCAGGTCTGAGGTGGCGCTTCTCCGCCCGCGCTGCAGCCGCCCTGCAGCCCCGAGTCCCCAGGGCTCTGGCCCAGCGCGGCTCCCTCCCCGCAGTGAGCAGAGGGAGGCAGGAAGCGGCGGCAAGGGGAGCCGTGTGCGTGCTCGGCAGGATGCACCAAAACTTCCCTGGTGCCTTTGGGGACCTTGGCGGGAGCAGCTCCAAGCCCCGCCGCAGCTCCTCTCGCTCTGCCCACCCACCCGTCCTTTGCTCCTTCCCTCCCCAGACTGGACGGGCTGCACAGGAGCCATCGGGTCACGTGACACGTGATTGGGGAGGGGCCCACAAAACCCCTGGGAGGGCCGGGCCCCCAGGGCCCCATGCAGCCTACAGGCCTGAGGATCAGGAAGATCCCAACATGACAGAGACACTCACAGACAATGTTAGGGTTGCCAGGTCCCTCCTGACAACCAGTGGGGGATGGGAGGACTTACCAGGAGAAAGAAAAAAGGCCCAGTCCACCTCACCAGCATCACACATGAAATGATGTCATCATACCAGTGACTTTCGGGGGACACTCTGGTATTTGGGCAAAAACTCTATGGTAAAACTGGCTTCTACCATTTTTGCCCAAATCACTATTGCCTGGAAGATACTGGTGTGATGAACCACTTCCTGTGTGATACCAGCAATGCCAGCAATCTTTCTACTGGTAAGCCCCCGCGGTGTCTGACAATCCTAGACAATGTGCCTGTCAGAACCTGCAAGTGAGACCTCCCTGCCAATCCCTGAGATAGCCAACATGCTTTCACTGTACAGGTCTTGAACCTGGGCCCATAGCTCCCCCCCTCAACCATTCCCATTCTGCAGGAATGATAACAGAAGGCTCAGACCGAAGTGCCAGGCTGCCTATGTACTACCTTATCCCAGATCCATGCAGTGAGAGAAATACTTCTTTGCAGGATCCTGCCCATAGCACAGCACAGCACAGCTGCAGGAAATCTGTAGCAGAACAGCTGAGTCTGATTTCCTCCCATCCTATTTAGGCTGAGGCGTGGGAAGGCTATTTTGCTGGATCAACTGGTCCACTATATTTATTTATTTATTTATTTATTAGTTCGACTTGTTATACCGCCCTAACCCCCTAAGGGGTCTCTGGGCGGTTTACAGGGGGTGTTCTAAGAACTATTTGATCCTACCTAAGGCCACATGGTATAGAGGTGGGGATCTCCTACCAGCACCCTGGTGGTGGCAGACCTGCTGTATCTTCTGGCTTGGCTTCTTTTCCTTCTCCGGCGGACTCTGGTATCTCGCTGGCTGGCTGCTTCCTTGATGGGACCGCTTCTGACGCATGCTCCGTGCTTGCTCCTGGCCTCAGCTCTGTCCTCTTCGGCTCCGCTGCGCCCACAATGCACGCCTGTGCTTCTTGCCTCCAATTCTAGCTAGGGCTGCCAAATGCGGGCGGGGAATCCCCCGCTTTGAAGCCCCGATTTCCGACATGGTGGAATCGGGGCTCGGGGGAACCCCGCCCCCGGCGTGCGTGTCACTATCAAGTGACGTAGGCACGCTGGGCACGCTGGGGGGAAACTCTATGGTTTTCCCTTGTATGGCTGTGGCCCCGCCCCCAGCGTGCCCAGCGTGCCTACGTCACTTCCGGGTGACGCGCACGTGGCACGCACGCACGCACACCCTTGACGCCAGCCGGGAGCCCCCCACTCCCGGCGAAGACAGAGTTGGTAACCCTAATTCTAGCTCCTGGCCACCAATTCCTGTCAAAGCTCCTGTCTCATTATCTAAGCCTGAGGACACTACTCAGGAAACCTGACAGGAATTAGTGGCCAGGAGTTGTTTTCATTTCAAGAGATGTCTGCCCACACCAAACAAGGCCCAAAGTAGAACAATGGTATTTATTAGGAACATTTCTCTTCACAGAGGTTTATTGCCTAATGAAGTACAGGATATGCTGAACATGGATAGGTGGGATAGGACACTGAATCCTACACAGGCACAAACAATCTGACATGTTTGGACATGATGCTTTCATCACACTGCCTGATATCTTTCTCTCTAAGCCTCCTAAGCTGCATATGTGTATGTGTTTAATTTTCTGCAGGCTTTACTTTTTTCCATTTTAAATATCAGTCTACATTTCTCAACTGACTGCAAGAGAAATGGCACAGATTTATTGTGTGTTAAATGAAAACCATGAAGCCTCTTCCAGTTTCCTTACTATAGGATTTGATACAAGGAATACTAACAAAGATTCAAGCTAGAACAAACATTTTCCTGTTTTTGAGGGAAGGGAGGAAGATAAACAACATTACTGCTTCTTATAAATAATATCCTGGGATATTTACATTATGCTGTATTGATTAATCTCTGGTATTCAAGATCTACAAGGGTTAATAATAATTTCATGCTTTCATTTGACTGCAGATGTATAATTCAGACGATTATTTTAGTTGGTTACATTCAGTTTTGCTTATGAATACTGGTTAAAAAGACCGGTTAGGATTTAATTAAATCAATAGAATATCATCAATATGCTTAATACTTGTTGCATTTTCCACAGCCAAATATGCACACATTTTACACAAAGACTTTAATGAGAGATTCATATTTATTTCCTTGGATTCATGTGTTACATTAATCATCACAGCCAATTATGAAGAACTGTCAGTTTTCCTGATTAATAAAGCAGCTTATCTACAGAAATAAATGTAAGATCTCTTTAATGGCAATGCTTTGACTTTTTGCACTTTTAATCAAATTGATGGACAGCCCCAGATCTAGGCTGTTGCCATGAGGATATCCAATATACAATTATTTCTTTATTACTGGCTTATTTCCCTTTATATTACATGTTTTTTAAAAAATCGAGGAAGCAGAACTCTTACCCGGCCCTTTCTTTGTCTGATTCTGTTATGAAAATATAAAATTAAAGTATATTTCAAAATGTTAGAATATAATTGCTCTGCTGATCTCATGGACTAAGGGTGACACTACAGGGGATTTTTTTGTTGTACTCTTTTGGTGTATGTACAACTTTCTAATCCAGTTTCTAATCCAGAGCCAGTTTGGTGTAGTGGTTAAGTGCGCGGACTCTAATCTGGGTGAACTGGGTTTGATTCCTCACTCCTCCACTTGCACCTGCTGATGTGACCTTGGGTCAGTCACAAGCTCTGGCACAGCTGTCCTTGAAAAAGAGCAGTTTGTGTAAGAGTTCTCTCAGCCCCACCCACCTCACAGGGTGTCTGTTGTGGGGAGGGGAAGGGAAATAAGTTTGTAAGCCGCGCTGGGACTCCAAGTGAAGGGCGGGATATAAATCCAATCTCCTCTTCTTCTTCTTCTTCTTCTTCTTCTTCTTCTTCTTCTTCTTCTTCTTCTTCTTCTGCTTCTGCTTCTGCTTCTGCTTCTGCTTCTGCTTCTTATCTTAACAGAAACTCAGTATCTTCAGTACATTCAATACTAATGGCTGCTACATCATCTTATCTTTAGTCACCTTAATCTAGTGATGCCAATATACATGTGGAAATAAGATGACAATGTTCACTGCTGGCTGCATTCCAGAAGTTAGTTTATTAGCAGGCTGTTCTGTATCTTTGTCTGTTTTGTTTTTGAATTTCCTAATCTTACACAGTGTTTTAGATTTTCAAAAAACTGTTCTGTGTGTGTGCAGTTAGATTAAATCAATTGAAATATTGTAAATAATAGAACTGTGCCCACTGGATGGTAGTGAATGTGTAAATCCTCCTGGCTAGAAATCTTAGTACCCAGTACCTAGGACTGTGCACAAGATCATAGCACTTGATTGGGTACTATGCAGACAGAAAGAAAGGTATGGTCACCATTATTAATATTAATAATATCAATTGCTTTTGGGGGGAATTCTGTCTACAGTAAGGGTACTAGGAGATGGGTTGTGGGGGGAAGGCAGTGGGCTGGGGAGATTTTAGCATTTCTTCTGCTTGCCACTTCTCCTCCTTTAATAATCTTCCCTATGCTTCTTTATAAGGAAGAACTAGCAGGTTTTAGAACACAAAGTGGCCGTGGAATACATAGTTCCAACCTGATTATATGACATTATTCCTACATGTAGATCAGGTAATATCAGTGCAGGCAAAATGTCATATGTGAAGTCTTCCCAGTGTAGATGAAAAGGAATAAGAACATAAGAACATAAGAGAAGCCAGTGATGGATCAGGCCAATGGCCCATCCAGTCCAACACTCTGTCACACACTGGCCAAAAATACCAGGTGCCACCAGGAGGTCCAGCAGTGGGGCGAGGACACTAGAAGCCCCCCCACTGTTGACCCCCCAAGAACCAAGAATACAGTGCAGCACTTGCCCCAGACCGAGAGTTCCTATCTATACCTTGTGGCTAATAGCCACTGATGGACCTCTGCTCCATACGTTTATCTAATTCCCTCTTGAAGCCGTCCATGCTTGTGACCGCCACCACCTCCTGTGGCAGTGAATTCCATGTGTTAATCACTCTTTCGGTGAAGAAGTACTTCCTTTTATCCGTTCTAACCCGACTGCTCAGCAATTTCATTGAGTGCCCACGAGTTCTTGTATTGTGAGAAAGGGAGAAAAGGACTGCTCTATTTCATGCACAATCTTATAAACCTCGATCATGTCACCCCTCAGCCGTCGTTTCTCCAAGCTAAAGAGCCCCAAGCATTTCAACCTTTCTTCATAGGAAAAGTGTTCCAACCCTTTTATCATTCTTGATGCCCTTTTCTGCATTTTTCCAATGCTATAATATCCTTTTTTATTTTATTTATTTATTTATTTATTATTTCAGCTTCTATCCCGCTCGAACCCCCCAAGGGGTCTCTGAGCGGTTTACAGTATTCTTAATTAACCCTATCTATGGCCACATTTCAATCGGGGTGGGGACTACCCTACCAGCACCCTGTGGAAGGAGTTGTTGTACTTCTCACTCCTGGTTCGGCTGCTGGCTATTGCTGGCTCGGCGCTTTTATTCTGTTCTCCTTCTTGCAATCCTCGGTGTCGGCTGGTAGGTCCATTCGGCGCACGGCTCATATCAGTGCGGCTTTGGCTCCGTCCATCATGGCTCCGCCTGCGCCTCACGCTCCCCTGCGTTACCTGGCTCCGCCTGCCGACATCTGGTCACAGCTCACCGATGTTGTGCTCGATCGCCATTTTTCGCCGCTTGCCGCTCACCATTGAAGTTCTTCACTCTTGAGGTGTTGTGACCAGAACTGTACACAGCACTCCAAATGTGGTCACACCATTGATACTAGCTGATTAGTTTTCAATTCCCTTCCTAGTTATTCCCATCATAGCATTGGCCTTTTTTACTGTAGTCTCACACTGTCTTTACATTTTCAGTGCATTATCTACTACGACTCCAAGATCTCTCTCTTGATCAGTCTCTGCCAGTTTGGACCCCATCAACGTGTATTTATAGTTAGGATTTTTGGCTCCAATGTGCATCACTTTGCACTTGGCCACATTGAACCCCATTTGCCACATTGATGCCCGCTCGAGAGCCAGTTTGGTGTAGTGGTTAAGTGCACGGACTCTAATCTGGGAGAACTGGGTTTGGTTCCCCACTCCTCCACTTGCACCGGCTGGATGATCTTGGGCAAGCCATAGTTCTGGTACAGCTGTTCTTGAAAAAGAGCAGTTTCTGTCAGAGCTCTCTCAGCCCCACCAACCTCACAGGGTGTCTGTTGTGGGGAGGGGAAGGGAAAGGAGTTTGTAAGCCACTCTCCCTTGGGTAGTGAAGGGTGGGTTATAAATCCAATCTCTTCTTCTTCTTCTTCACTAGCCCATCCTCCACAGATTCCTTTGGAGTGCCTCACAATCCTCCCTGGTTCTCATCACGCTTAGTAACTTCGTGTCATCTGCAAATTTAGCCACTTCACTGCTTACTCCCAACTCCAAATCATTAACAAACAAGTTAAGAAACATCAGACCGAGTACTGATCCCTGTGGTACCCCACTGCTTACCACTCTCCACTGCAATACCAGTGCTTCATTTTCCTTAATGCATGAACTGATTTAGAAGATATAAAGATTACTTGTATAGAATCAGAAAGTACAAAAGTTGAAAAATGGAAGAAAACATCAATAACTTACATGAAAGGGCACAAAACGAAAAGAAAAATGAAATGGTAAAAGGAGCCACCCCTTCAGCAACTTAGCATGGCTTTTGTTATATTCATCAGAATAAATATTCAGTGAAGTAAGTTTCTAGGCCTCATTGTTGTACACAGATTCTTATAAGTTCAATCACACACTAGTTCATCTTGTGGTCATTTGCAATCAATTGCAATTGCAATCAATATGGCTGAATGTTCAAAAAACTGTTTCACAGAGTATAAACCATACAGACATGTTTGATTGTGCAAGAATGTATAGCCTAGTTCAGCTTTCTTGCAGGCTTCCCACACACACTGAGTTTTCCTCTATTACCACAATCTTTAATGTAAAAATAAAAATATTTCAGACTCACTGATGTAACCTGTATTTATGTCACTTATAATGTCTAGTATGGTATGCTTATTCTGATCTCTGTAATCCTAGTCCTACTATATTGCTTATTAGATGTCTCTTCATATTGATTGTATTGATTTACTCTGTATTTATTAGAGTTATCTTCATTGTATAAACTTACTGTGTAATCTGCTTTAAGTATCAGTGAGAAAGATGGGCTATAAAATAGTGAGTAAATAAACTCATGGCTGCCGGACTGTGTTTATCAGAGAAAAAGTCAAGTAAACTGTTCAGATCAGGAAAATTAATGTATATGTAATCTTACAGTTCTTCCTCATTACAAAATAGAGGAAAGCATAGGTTACCAATTACCATGGATTGTTTTTTTAACCATAAATGTCTGTGTTTTTAAAATAAACAATTATTCATTAAATGGAAAATAACACCATTAAAAGCTTGCTTTCAAAAATTGCTATACGTGGGATGAATGAGTGCTCCAGGTGGGGTGAAGTACTCATTAGTTCTGTCATAGCTATGACTTCCATTTATGCTTACGAACACAATGCCTGACCATTAGTTTCTTTGTTTATCTATTTTTTTCTAGTAAGAATGCTGGATTAAAATATTCACTTAAATGTAAAGAATCTTTGAAGAAAAATGCAGTTTGTGTTTGTTATTTTTTTTACTGAACAATAGACTATTAAGTAATATTATCTCTATTAGACTCAATTTGAACAGATGGTTTGACTGTGGGGATTTTCTTTCAGAACTTGTATGTTATTCGGCATGGCTATAATGTCTGCCTTGTTGTGCTCAGTAAATGATGCTTACAACATTTGATCAGTAATGCATATTACTGGAGGTGTTCAAGGCAGAAGCAGCTGTTTAATGTCAGTGGATTGATAGTATTATTTGCTTCTATGAATTTTAAAAAGAATCATATTGCAGACAATGGCCATAAAATGAAGACTACATTTGACCTCATAGATACAAGAAGAAAGCCAAGTAATCAAACTAGGCTGAACTTCTGTGAAAATATATTCTTCTCTTTTGTTCAGTTCCTTAGATTGTGAGGGCAATGGTTTTCTGTTTGTTGTTTTTTTTTTGGGGGGGGGTTGTCTTCGTATTATGAGTTGTCCCAGAATTACAACTGATCTCCAGAGTACGGAGATCAGTTTCCTAGAGGAAATCATAGTTTTGGAGGGCAGACTCTATAGCACCACAATGCCACTGAGCTTTTCCCCTATCCCCAAACATTGCCCTCCCTATGCATTGCCCCCAAATCTCCAGGAATTCACCAAGAAAGAGTTTGCAACCCTACTATGTGCATATTTGTCATTTGAGATTTTTATGACAACGCTGGTTCAATTTGAAAGTTCAAGTTAGTTTTATAATTTCTCCAGTCCGTAGCTGTCCTTTCCCTGACGGTATGAACTTAGTTCTACAGAAAAGTTGATCTTTAGATTGATACCTATTATTGTAAATGATGTAAAAATAAAAATAAGCAAGTGAAAATGGTAAATTTGTCATGAGAATATTTATTTATTTTATTAGATTTATATACCGCCCTCCCCAAACAGGCTCAGGGTGGTGTACAACAATTAAAATAATACAATTACAACAATGTTAAAATAATGGTTTGCACATATTAATATAATATCATAAAATACCATGTAAACCCCAGTATCTAATCAGATGTCCAGTTAGAATCAGGCCCTGGTGGAAAATTGGCCAAAAAAAAGCGGGGGGGGGGGGGAACGTCCTCTGCCTCAACCAAATGCCTGGCAGAAGAGCTCTGTCTTACAGGCCCTGCAGAACTGCAATAAGTCCCATAGGGCCCTGATCTCATAAGGGAGCTCATTCCACCAGACAGGGGCCAGGGCCAAAAAGGCCCTGGCCCTGGCCAAGGCTAATTGGATGTCCTTGGGGCCAGGGACCACTAGAAGATGTCGATTTGTAGACCTCAAGGTCCTCTGGGGCTCATATGGGGAGAGGCGGTCTCACAGGCATGATGGCCCCTGGCCGTATAGGGCTTTAAAGGTAAGCACCAGCACCTTGAAATGGATCTGGAATTCAATAGGCAGCCAGTGCAGTTCACACAGCACTGGGTGGATACGAGCCCACACAGGCATCGCTGTCAACACCCGTGCTGCCGCATTCTGCACTAGCTGCAACTTCTGGAGCAGAGAGTCAAAGGCAGCCCCACTTAGAGAGAGTTACAATAATCCAATCTGGGGTGACCATTGCATGGGTCACTGTAGCTACGTCTCAGGGAGTAAGATACGGGGCTAACTGCGTGATCTGCCTCAGATACAAAAAGGCAGACCTGGCAGTGGTGGTGACCTGGACCTCTATGGAGAGGGAGGCATCCAGGAACACTCTCAGACTCTTCACACCCGATGTAGGCACCAATGGAGCCCCATCGAAGGTTGGGAGCCTGATCCCCTGACCCAATCCCCCATGACTCAGGTACAGGACCTCCATCTTAGATGGATTTAAGTTCAGTCGGCTCTGTTGTAACCATCCAGCCACAGCCTGTAATGCCTCATCAAGGTGCCCTGGGGTCATGTCCGGGCGGCCATCCATCAGTAGAATAGACAAGATTCCAAACCCTGTGTGAACATTAAAAGAAAGATCTGTATTTTATGCACACAAAGAGAAACTTAAGACCATACTGAAAATCAGGGTCATAGCTAAGGTGCCTTCAGTACAGCATAAATCCCTAAGAATTGTTCTGAGAAAATTAGGCTTTTAAATTTGTAATATAGCTGGAATTTAAACAACAACAACTGCTTTTAGGACAGGAATAAAAGAGGACTGGAGACTCATTCCCTCCAAAATTATCTGCCCTCATACTTCCATTCTTATTATAGTTTAGTTATGCTGAGAAAAACTCTCTTGTAAGTAAAGGTTTGAATATATTGGATGCCTAACAGTGGTCAAAGACAATTTAAGAAAGTTATTTACATCTAGGAGGTACTCATTATAAATAGGCAAAATTTTTGGAACCTAAAAATACTGTTCTTGTTCAGTTATCAATTAATATATAATAAATGCATATTATTGTTATAGATGCTTCTGTTGGTTAGTTATGAAGAATGCCCAGAAATGCAATGTCAAATCTTTTCACACAAAGTTTTACAGCAGAGAAAACAGCACTAGAATGAATTCCTTTCTTAATTAAGTTGCTGCAATACTGTAAACCATTCATATAATTACTACCATCATTCTGTGATTGTCTCACTATGCATTTAATCCACATTTGATATTGCTCTTCATAAATTATCAGAAGTTTCTCTAAACTGTATGCTGTCAATGTGTCCAAAGGTCTTATTACTCATTACATTTATTACTTGTTTCAGAATTGCCTACAATTATCGAAAGATAATGGAGTACTTGTTATAGCACACTTATCTTTTGGTGAGCAGACTTAGTGTGTCCTTCCAGTTACAGGGGTGGATATTAATTTATCCATTAGGAGCTGGATTCTTCAATTAATATGCATAGAATTTTATACTCTTAGTAAACTGAATAGTGCTACGCTGCATTTTTAGAGATCCAGTTTTCCCTCTGAAAATTGTGATTTTGTATGGGGTTGGACTTTCCTTTAACGGTCATGTCAGCAGTATCATAGTACGCATGTATATGCTGCTACTCCGGGATCAGGTGGCAGCTGTGACAAAGAACTAAGCATCCCACACTTTTGTTAGTAAAGGTAGTTAAATAAAGTGAGGGTTGCACCCTATGTACTCTATGATTATTAATCAAATCTTTCTAATCTTGATTCCCTGGGGTTGTTGTTTTTTTTGGGGGGGGAGGTTGTTTTACTGGTAGCAACAGCTGTTTTGAAAATAAGCAAAAATAACTGGTTAAAATAATTCATGGAAAAAATTAAACTTCTGATAGCAAAGTGCACATTTTCATTGAAATAGGAACCCCCCAAATCGCCATAGTTCTGTATTTATGTCCTTGTTATACTAGCGTCTCAGCAGGCTTCACTTATCATTATCTAACCTTTTCATTAATTCTGAAATTATACAATCAGTTTTGATGGAGAAAAATTGCCACAAAATGACCTTTCCCATTATTCTTCTCATTGGCATAAAAGTGTTGCACCCACATAGAATGAAGTAGAAATAAAATCATGGGAAATGCAACATTAATTTTCGATTGTTGCATTTCCTGGGGTTGTATTTTCATTTTACAATGTGTGTATGGGGGATAGTGGGATTGCAGGGAGCCAGCAACCATGGAAGAATGATGGGCAATGTCACCTTGTTGTGACATTTGTCATAAAAATTAATTGTATAACCCCAAACTCACTATAAATTTTATTAAGGCCCCATTGCCAAGAGACCATTCTGGGTCTCAGAAAGTCAGTTCATCTCTTACTGGGCCCCTTCCTCTGACAGTCCCTTCCAAAACTCTTTTTTCTCAGACTTTTATGTTAAAACAGCAGGGATGCTTCCTAGCCCTAAATATGCTTATTGCAAGGCAGAGAAAGAGAGACAGGAGCTGTCACTAGGGAAACAGACCCTCTGGAGAAGCTGGGCCCTTGAGATTCTCTATACCTTAACTGCTCTCACAGTAGCAGAAAGCCCCAGGAGTTTTCTTTGAAGATTTAAGAGAAAAATTCTTCGTCTAATACCATCCCCAGTGGCATATAGAATTATGACATTTAATTTATCTCAGTCTGGTATTTTTCTGTTTCATGATTACTTAGAAGGTCTTTAAGGAATACAAAGGCCACAGAGGGGCTCAACTCTACTATAACTAGGAGGGGATTAATTTGTAAGTCATGGTCTGAAGAAGATTGCCAGGCCACAAAGACTGGAATGCTGGTATTGCACCATTGCACTGATATCCCATCAAATCCTGGAAGTGACATCATTATGTCAGGGGGAAGTTCTATGATTTGCAAAAACTCTATGGTTTTACCATAGAGGTTTTGCAAATCCTAGAACATTACCCACAGTGAGATGACATAATTTTTGGTTTTTGATGAAAGTGACAGTGTGCTGGTGTGATGCTGGCATGCACCCACATTTTTTATCAATTTTCTCCCTCTAGTACTTCTGGCAGGCTATGGACCACATCATGCCAAGCCCTCTCATGAATACTTCTGGCAGGCAATAAAAAAGGGAGGCAGGAGATACTCCGTTCCCAGAGGGAAGCTGGTAGCTGTATTTGAAGAACTTCTATGTGAAATTTTCTAGTAATCTGTATACAAACAAAGAAATGTAAATACTGGGATGGATCTCACAGAAAATTTTCTGCTTTTGTCTAAATGTCTTGACTTCTTTCTTAAGCTGTTCACAGGGGTCCTCTTCTTCCAGAAGCAACATATTTGGGATAATTTGAGGCTGCAGCAGAGTGGTCCACTGACAGGAATCCTTTCCATTAGTGTAGATCTACTGCAGAATACAAGCTTGCGGGTGTTCATGAATCGTTAACAATGAATTACAATATGTCTAGCACATTTCTATGTTGTCCTTCCTCCAAAGAGATCAGGGTAATTTACATGAAGATTTGAATCCATGTCTACCGACTCCAAGTATATCCCTCTAAAAAATACACCATGCATACACATGAATACACACCTACACACTCATCAAAGGGAGCATGGTATCTACTTTTTTCCAATGGAAGAAAAAAGTAGAATTTTTAACTGTTTGACATAACCCATTGATTCAGCATTCTAAAATATTATTTTAAAAATCTCTTCATTATGTTACAGTTATGACTCATCTTATTAGCTGTATTATCTCTGAACTTTTGTGTTTTTCTGAGTATTAGGCTCTTGAGGCAGCTAATCCTATCTAGTATAAAGTCTGCAACCCTTTAACTTTATTTTCTAAGTTACTAATTTTTTTAATATAAGGTCAAGAAATGTAAATGTGTAGACATTTATTTTTCATTTGTGCCTCTTAACATCTGGAAAACCTAAGTTTATTCTAACAATTTAAGTCATAGTATATCAAATCATGTGTAGCAGTTATATTTATAGTTTACTTTTATCTGGTTAAAAACAGTTACTTTATATTTACCTTACACAAAATAGGTCTATGCTCATCTTTATCAGTATCTGGTTATTAACACTTCCATTGGTACAGTTCTGTTATTACTTACACTGGGGCTTAAACCAGGTAAGATATAATACAAGGATATGACATTTGACACTTGCTGTGGGGGAGAGAAGCAGGGCAAGTTACACCAAGCTTTCACTGATAGCAGATTACTAAAATCAGGGCTCCTCACTGCAAACAGGGTGTCAGCAGGTGGGAATGGCTTCCAGTGGGGGTTGCAGTGAGTGGGGCTCACAGCAAGCAGGGTGGCAGCGCATGCACCTGCATCCCAACCAGCAAATTGTCACTGGGAAATCAGCCCCGCTAACTGCAGCCCCCCCACTCCCAAAAAGACCCTTTAAAGGGCCTTTTTTTAAAACAGAGCATGGGGCCAGTGACAGCCCCTCTCCCTCCCTTCTGAAAGATTTAAAGGGCCCTCCAGCTGATTGGTGGGCCACGTGCCCCCCACCAATCAGCTGAAGCCCTTTAAATCTGCCAGAAGGGGAGGAGATGGGTGGCCCCAGGTGGTCGTTCTTGGGGGCATCCCCACCCACCCCTGGAACACCCCTCAAATACCTCTGCCAAAGTGACAAGGCGACCTAGCAACCCTAACTAAAATGAGAAAGTCCATGGAAAATGCATCCCCAGAGGGTTACAGCAACACAATCAGTGTAATAATTGTAGCATCCTCTGAGGTGTGCTGGATACATCTGTAAGCTTTTCTATCTTTTCATCATTTAGTCCTGTTCAATATTCAGCATACAGGAGACTCTGGTAACTTCAGTACCAGGTGTTGCTTCTACCTGAGAAAGAACTGTTACACATGGAAAATACTACAACACACCTGCAAATAAGGGGAATGTGCCCTCAGAAATGACCTCTTCTTCAGCTGGTGAACGGGTATCCTTTTGCACTGAGGAACCATCCCTTGGTAGGGAGGGAGGGGAGCTCTTGGTAGTTGGTGATTCAATCCTTAGGCAGGTAGACAGCTCAGTGGCAAACCCGCGTACTGACCATATGGTGACTTGCCTGCCTGATGCAAAGCTAGCGGACATTATGCGTGTTCTAGATAGGCTGGTAGATAGTGCTGGGGAGGAGCCAGTGGTTGTGGTACATGTCGGCCCCAATGATTTGGGGAAATGCAGTCGTGAGGTCCTGGAGGAAAATTTTAGGCTGCTAGGCAGGAAAATCAAGGCCTAGACCTCCAAGGTAGCCTTCTCAGAAGTGCTACCTGTTCCACATGCAGGGCCGGAGAGACAGTCACAGATCAATGCGTTGATGAGACGAGGGTGTAGGGGGAAAGGGTTCAAATTTGTTAGGCAGTGAGATGCTTTTTAGAACAATAGGGAGCTGTACAAAAGAGATGGTCTCCCCTTGTCCCGAGAAGGAACCATGCTGCTGGCACTTAAAATCAAAAAGGTGGCAGAACAGTTTTTAAACTGAATATTGGGGGAAAGCTGACAGGAGATGAAAAGTCTCTGGTTTGGAATGGCTCATC
Source organism: Gekko japonicus (assembly GCF_001447785.1). Lineage (NCBI taxonomy): Eukaryota > Metazoa > Chordata > Lepidosauria > Squamata > Gekkonidae > Gekko > Gekko japonicus. The sequence goes on along the minus strand of NW_015175382.1, from coordinate 432,839 downwards.
TCAAAGAGATGAAGGGGTAGCTGTTACTTTTCTATAAGGAAATGAATTAGAATTGTCCACTGAGACTGTGGCTAACGATATGGACTGCCTGGCAAGGTCTCAAGGCAGCAAGAGGAAGGTTGTGGGCATGGGAAATTATAGATATTTATATTCAAATGCTCGAAGTGTCCGAGGTAAATTCAGGCAGTTGGAATGCTTGGTGTTGGGGGGAAAATAGACATTGTGGGTATTTCAGAAATTTGGTGGGATGAGAAAAATCAGTGGGATACGGTGATTCCTGGTTATAAATTATATCGGAAGGATAGCGGGGGAAGGGTTGGTGGTGGGGTGGCTCTGTATGTCAGAGAGGGTATACAGTCCAGTAAGACTGAGAGGTTAAGAGTATTGGATTCACTTTTGGAAATGCTATGAGTTGATATAGTGGGCCCAAAAGGAAACTTAACACTGGGAGTTTGTTATCGCCCACCAGATCGAAAGATAGAGGATTATAAAATGATGAATGAATTAAAGATAGAGGCTAGATTAAATAACTGTATTATAATAGGTGATTTTAACTACCCACACATTGATTGGGTCACTATGTGTTCAAGTCGTGAAAAAGAGATTGAGTTTCTAGACACTCTCAATGACTGCTATGGAGCAGATGGTCACAAAACCTACCAGGGGAGAGGTGATCCTGGATTTGGTCCTAAATAACGCTCAAGATCTGTTGAGAAACGTAAAAGTGATTTCACCACTTGGGAACAGTGACCATAATGTTATTGAGTCCAACATTTCTATAAATAGGAAGTTGCCCAGAAAGACCAACACAGCCACTTTTAACTTTAAAAGGGGTAACTTCTCTGAAATGAGGGGACATGTGAGGAGGAAACTAAAAGGAAAAAGGGTAAAAACCACTGGGGAAGCTTGGAGACTATTTAAAACTACAATCCTAGAAGCTCAGAAAAAATATATACCTCAAGTTAGGAAAGGAACAAATATATAGAAAAAGCCCTGCATGGTTAACAAACAAAGTAATGGAAGCTGTAAAAGGTAAGAAGGATTCCTTTAAGTAATGGAAAGCTAGTCTCAGGCTGATAAAAGGCAACACAGACTGGCAAATAAAATGCAAGTCTGTGATCAGGCAGACAGGCAAAAAGGGAATATGAGGAGCATATTGCAAAAAACATAAAGACCAACAATAAAACTTTCTTCAAATACATTAGAAGCAGGAAACCAGCCAAGGAGGCAGTGGGGCCCTTGGATGACCAAGGGGGAAAAGTAGTACTGAAGGATGATAGGGAAATGGCTGAGAAGCTGAATGCATTTTTGCCTCTGTCTTCACTGTGGAAGATGAGAAGTTCTTGCCCACTCCAGAAGTGCTGATTTTGGGAGGGGTGTTAAAAGACCTGACTCAGATCGAGGTGACAAGAGAGGAGGTCCTATGACTGACAGACAACTTAAAAACTGATAGATCACCAGACCCAGATGGCATACATCTGAGAGTTCTGAAAGAACTCAAATGTGAACTTGTGGATCACCTGACAAAAATATATAATCTTTCATTAAAATCTGTCTCCATTCCTGAATACTGGAAGGTAGCTAATGTCACTCATTTCTTTTAAAAGGGTTCCTGAGGAGATCCAGGATATTACAGGCCAGTCAGTCTGACGTTGATATCAGGTAAGTTGGTGGAAACTGTTATTAAGGAAAGAATTAGTAGGTGTCCCACCGTCGGGACACCCTACACCCCCACACCACCATCAGGACTCCCAGTGCCACCCGCAGACCCCTCCTTGGGTCCTTCACTGCTTACCTGGGGCCCGGGGGGGGACCAAGAATGAACAGCCAAGGATGACTGTCTCAGACGGAAAAGCACCGCCACTGCCCCACATGCTCTCCCTGGGGAAGAGTGCCAGGCCATAGGCTTGGTGCAACAGCCCACCTGTGCATCTGGGCCTGGCAGCCCAAATGGAAGCACCCAGTAATGCCCTGCCCCGACCCAGAAGGGACCATGGCCTCTTCCAAGGGCCAGCATTCTCAACTATTTAGGGGGCGGGGCTAGGAGGGAGGGAGGAAGGGTTGATTGCAGGGAACACTGGTGGGAGCAGGGAATGGATAAAAGCAGGGCAGCAACAGGGGGCCGGGGATGATGACCTGGACTGGACAGAACTACGCCCAGAGAGAATTGGAGAGCTAGCCATTCAGAAGGAGCAGGTCGGCAGGGGCAGTGACACAACCCCCCTCCCCCATTCAGGTGTCTGAGGCCCCTGCTGCCCTGGAAAGCGGGACACCAAAGTGACGGAGCAGGCGGAGTTGGAGGAGTCCAGCAGCAGCGAGGGGGAGTCGTCCAGATCCTGTGACAGCAGGCACACTGATGAACAAAAACTATTGAGGCAGACTGTATACTAGTTTTTAACTACTGTAAGCCACCCTGAGCTGCCTTGGCAGGAGGGCGGGGTAAAAGTCCAACAAATAAATAAATAAATAAATAAACTCAGCATGGGTACTGTAAGGGAAGATCTTGACTCACTAACTCGTTAGTGTTCTTTGAGGGAGTGAACAAACATGTGGACAAGGGGGGCCCCCAATAGTTGTTGTTTACCTTGACTTCCAGAAAGCTTTTGATAAAGTTCCTCATCAAAGGCTCCTAAGTAAGCTCAATAGTCACGGGATAAAAGGACAAGTCCTCTTGTGGATCAAAAACTGGCTAATTAATAGGAAACAGAGAGTGAGTATTAAGTGGGCAATTTTCTCAGTGGAGGGTGGTTATGCAGTGGGGTACCACAGGGATCAGTACTCAGTCCAATGCTTTTTAACTTGTTAATTAATGATTTGGAGTTGGGAGTAAGCAGTGAAGTAGCTAAATTTGCAGACGACATGAAGTTGTTCAGGGTGGTGAGAACCAGGGTGGATTGTGAGGCACTCTAAAAGGATCTGTTGAGGATGGGCAAATGCGTCAACATGGCAAATGGGGTTCAATGTGGTCAAGTGCAAAGTGATGCACATTGGAGCCAAAAATCCTAACTATAAATACGCATTGATGGGGTCTGAACTGGCAGAGACTGTAGGGGAACTCATTATCATAACTCATTAGCATATGCCACCCCCCCTGACATCAGGGGCCCGGCGGTGGACCTGCAAGGCCAGCGGGAGTGTGAGGAAGCCCTGCCAAGGCCCTCCCTGGCCCCAGGCAGGCAGGGGTGGGGAGAGGCGGGGAGGAAGCAACTTACCCGCCCTCTTCTCCTGCCTCCTCCTGGCTGAATGAGGGCTGGAAGCGGGGCGACCGGAAGCAGGGGCGGGGCTTCGTCATGTGCCCCGCCCCCTGCACCTCACCCGGGGGAACTGTGTTCCCCCACGTTCCCCCCCCGAAATGACCTCTGCTAGGAAGGGAAATGAAAACAAACCAGCCAGTATCATAATGCCTTTGTATATATCAATGGTGCAACCTCATTTGGAGTACTGTTTACAGTTCTGGTCAACACACCACAAAAAGGTTATTATAGCATTGGAAAAAGTGCATAAAAGGGATATAGAATGATAAAAGGGCTGGGACACTTTCCCTATGAAGAAAGGTTAAAGCTCTTGGGGCTCTTTAGCTTGGAGAAATGATGGCTGAGGGGTGACATGATCAAGGTTTATAAGATTATGCATGGGACAGAGCAGGTAGAGAAAGAAGTACTTTTCTCTCTTTCTCATAATATAAGAAATCGTGGGCACTCAATGAAATAGCTGAGCAGTCGGTTTGGAACAGATAAAAGGAAATACTTCTTCAACCAAAGAGTGATTAACACATGGAATTCACTGCCACAGGAGGTGGTGGCGGCTACAAGCATGGATGGCTTCAAGAGGGAATTAGATAAACGTATGGAGCAGAGGTCCATCAGTGGCTATTAGCCACAAGGTACAGATAGGAACTCTCAGTCTGGGGCAAGTGATGCACTGTATTCTTGGTGCTTTGAGGGGGTAACTGGGAGGGCTTCTAGTGTCCTGGCCCCACTCCTGGACCTCCTGGTGTCACCTGGTATTTTTGGCCACTGTGTGACAGAGTGTTGAACTGGATGGGCCATTGGCCTGATCCAACACTGGCTTCTCTTATGTTCTTATGTAAACCAAATACTGCAACCAACACACACAGACAACAAGACCTACGCGAGGTCCCTGCCCTCCCATACAGTCTTTGGGAAGGGAAACAGAAACTATTTCTTGAAGGCTCACTTAAAGGTTACACACATATATGCATCAAAACATACTTATGGAAACATCACTTTAAGCAGAATAAACAATTATATGGAAGATAGCAAGAAAGAGAAATGTGGAGGTGAATTTATTGCCTCGGTAGAAAAGTGGTATATAAATACAGTAACTAAGAAAATTAATAGGAAAGATAAACTGGTTCTTACTGGAATTCCCTTGCCATCATAAAAGGCAAGTTCCAAATTTAATGTCCTGGGAAACAGACTTGAAAGGTTTGAACTGAATATTTCAGGTAATCAGATTGAATCATCTTTATACTTCCTCATTTATGAGACTGTGATTTTGAATAAATAATGCTTCAGTAACAGGACATACTCAAATGATAGGCAGTCACTGAGAACCTAAGGAGATAGTCCTCATTAAAAACAAAAGAGAGGCTTAATTTAAGCAGCAGTAAATAGGGATGCCACAAATTTCTCAACAAACCTGTTCAGTAGATGAATTTACCTGTTTGACACTCATGATCAGATTGTGAGCTGATTAAGGGCATGTTCAAATTGCATCTAGCAACTCAAATACCTATGGAATACATTTGCAGTTGCTGGGAGAGAGTGGAGTTTGAAGTGAGGTACCATCAGTATTTGGAGTGAGGTACCACCAGTAAGCGGTTGACACTCAGCTCTACTTCTCTGAGTCAGGTGGGTCCATGGAAGTTCTGAACAGGACAGAAAATGGCTACTAGTTGAAGCTAAGTTCAGAAAAGAATGAGGTGCTGTTGGTTAGTGACAAAGCTGCTTGAGGACTGAGGAAGCCTGTCCTAGAGGGGTTACACTGTCCTTTAAGGAACAGTTTCATAGCCTGAGTGTATTGATGGACCTTGACCAGCATTGGAGGCCCAGATCTTCTCTGTAGCAGGTAATGCCTTTTATCAGCTGTTGCTGAAATGCCAGCTGTTCCTTGAAAAGTGTAATCTGGCCACAGTGATGCATGCTCTGATTACAACCCGGTGAGATGACTGTCATGTACTTTACGTAGCACTGCCTGGCTTCCCGCCATAGCAGAAGGTCTCCTGCCAATCACCTCTGCCAGCTTCTGTGCCTGTTTTACCATAAAGTTTCCAGCAATTTATACAGCTACTCATTGTGGGGCCAGAGCTAAGTAGGGAGAGGGCATGCAAAGGGGAAAAAAACAACACATTTTTGGAAAGAAATGGCCACAGCTTTATTGATTACAGACCAAGGAGCATTGATGTAGCATGGGGATGGATCCCAGCATTGGACAACCTTCCTGTTGCCCAGTGAAACTCATCTTGCCCAGCCCACATGGGCGAGTGCCACTGTGTGGTTCCCCTTGCCACCTGGTGGTGAGCCTGCACACAGCTCCTGAGCTGGGCATGCAGCATAGTGGCTCAGTCCACAAGACCCCTTAAGGGAGTCCCCAAGTGTGGAAGGTAGGCAGACAGGTTCATCTCCCCCCCCAAAAAAAGATCTGTCCCAATACCCAAACTGCCACAAGAGTGAGGGGGACCCCCTTTGCTCCCACCAAAGCTCCTAAGCCTACTACCAAGCAAGCAAGCCATCCCAACTGCTAAAGAGCCAAGTGTCCACCCCCACTCAGAAAGGTGAACCCCATCTACCCCGTAAAAAGCCATTTGCTGACAATAAATCCCCATGTGCCTGACAATAAAACCACCTAGAGATTTGATGACCTTGCCTGTGCACTTGCAGACTTTACTTCTAGATAAATCCACTTTTTCTGGGTTAATTGTCCCATGCCATTCAAGATACCCATGCAGTGAGGATCTGTAGGTCCGATGTTATTGTTTGGCACAGTTTGGTTCCTTTTTTGGGAGGGTAAGTTATTCTCCCCAAGCTGTATCACTATAGTGCCATGTGGATCATGGTAAAAATGTGTTAATAGATGATGTCCACAAATCTAACCCAATGCATTCCTCTGTGCCCTAACCAGGTGATATGCAGCTGGTCATTGATTCCAAGTGATTTGCCCATCCTGAAGCAGAAGCATACTGCCTGGCACAGAAGGCAATACTATGTCCAACAATCCAAACTGATTTAAGTTGACATCTGCAGACTAAGATAAGAACAGATAAAATGTTTTAGTTAGCCTGAAGGTATGCAGCAGAATGCCAGCATCCAATATGACTGGTATGCAGCAGTATACCAGTATCCAATGGCCTGGATCTTACCATGTGACAGTCTGATATTAGCAGTCACGGCAGCTGCACCTATGCAGAATGAGTGGGTGCCAAATTTGGAAGGAGAGTGGCCCAGGGCCACAGTTCACTCTCACAGCACACTGGCAAACTGGAATTTGGATAGTCAAGAGCCATCAGGATGAATGAGGAACATAACTGCAAAAGGAGGCCTAATGGCCAGGTAGTCAGCCATTCAGCAAACAGAACATGGCACCTCGTAGGGGGCAAAGCATAATGAAATTTTGCAAACTTTGCCCCTTGTCAGTTTTAGAGTGATGTAAAAATATTTGAAGTTCACCAGCATGTAACCTGATGTTGTTAAAGGAAAGCGGCCAGCCCTAATTGCTGTGCCAAGAAGGCTCACATAGCTCGCCACAATGGAAAGCCCCCCAAAACGCCAATGTAAATGCTGCCTTAAATAAGGTGACCTCAAAAGTGGACCATCAAACTAGAGGCAATTGCCGTATGATGCTGCAAAGCAATACCAAGGTAACAGGTCTGCAGTGGTGAGGAGCAGGAGGCAAAGCTTACTTCCAGCCCTCAATGGCCCGCTGGGCAATGAAGGAATTGCAAGGATCTAGAAAACCCAAGGCTTTACTATAAAAGGATATTGCTGCTAGATGTAGACCCACGGTCCTGGGTGAAAGGCCACACTCCTTGAGGTGTGTAGCACATGGGTACTCCTGTCAAACAATTGCCCTTACAAGGTCTCAAATTTTCCCTCCAACCTCACTATGAATTTTCAGTTCCATATCTGATAACTGAGTAGCCTTTAGATAGTGTGTCACTCTTCTCATGTGGTAAATAAACTTTTATTATAAAGCTGTTATCCCACCTTATTACAGTTTGATACTTTGTTGGCTTACCCCCAAATAAGGAACTAATTGAGGAGGGTCTGTACCTCAATCAATTCTCCCATAGAAATTGACACCTAGGCACACTGAAAGTTGAAACAGAAATCAAATTTATTAGAATAAACAGGCAGGAGTTGTAAAATTATATTGATAAGTGAACATTGGGTAGGTTTGGTAAAGAGAGGTTCAAATATATATCCAAAACTGCTTTTATACAACACTGGAGATGATTTGAGTTATTTTCCCTGGTTTATTGTCTTGATGCTGTTAGTGATGTTTCACTATTTTTACTGTGATACAGAGTTTACTAGAGTCCCTTATTCCTTCTTTTGAACTTGTTTCTGGATGGTCACACAGACTTGAGATTTTATTATGCTGTAACCCCATGTTTATAGACCAGGAGTTTTCCTATCTGCCCACTCTTCCTCTGGCCAGATTGTTATTCTCTTCTCCTTAAGAACAATAACCTCTTTTGACTTGCTTGAGGGACTTCTGTGCCTCCACAATCCATTTGGTAAAATCCCTATCTTCCAGAAGAACAGTCTCTGTAAACTATAAACTGGTTAATCAGCTTCCATGAGAATGTCTAATTCTCCACTGAAGTCGTGTTTCTGTGTTTCATACAAGGAGATTTCTCTCCACTCCTTGAGCAGGTGAGGTACTGACAATTCTTTGTCAGGCTCACTGTCTCTACCCTAAGACTGTTATTGCAGAGGCCACAACACACTTGCTGTACTCCAAACAAGGCTTATCAGACCCTTTTTCTCTTCAGAGTCTCTCACTAGGAGTTTTCAGTTAACTCTTCCATCTAGCTTCAACCAACTGAACCACACCAACTGATCCACCAACTTCTTCCCACTTGAATTTTTAAACAGCTTCATGTTCCATTCTACAGTAAGCTGCCTTCACCCAGTCAGAAGGAGCTCTGTGAGCTGTCAATCATTTTTCAGCTCACTCACCCTTTTCCAAGCAGCATTGCTTAAAAGCCTGCAATTGCTTGCTGTCCGTCACAAGGTATGCCAATTAATGCAAGATATCCCCTTCTAAAACTGGGAAGGGTGAACAAAGGCCAGAGGATGCCATAAAAGTCATAAACCCGCTTGCGGGGAGGGTGGGCTATAAATTTGAATAAATAAATAAACGCAGATACAGCACACACACAAAAGACCCGTGAGTGGAAGGGGCAATGTACTGGAATACTCCCTGTTATATCACATGTTCCCAGGCTTCCAGAGTTCCTTTGGGAATTGATTAGGGTACTGCAGTGCATTGGGGGCCAAGCTCCAAAACCTTTCATCCTGAAACCAAGACAAGGTGTCTGCTCTGTCGTTACAGACACCTGCAACATATTTTGCTGAGAAGGAAACATTACCCAAGAAGCAAACCAGGACAAATTTACAAACAAGGCACATCACCCGCTCAGAGCAAGAAGACTGCCAGTTAATGACTCTTACAATCCATTTGTTATGAAAGTATTTACCCCCAAATAATCACTGCTACCACAGTTGGAAAGAGCTCCAAAAATTAAGAATGTCAGTTCCAGCCCAGTGAGAGAGCCAGTGCTGTGCACACCAACACCCAGAAAAATAAACTCCTAGCCAAGGCTGTCCACTGCATCAGAATGAATCTCTAGAGAATCACTAGGCAACAATGCAGATTGTCAAATAGCAACTCCATTAAATTTATCCAGAAACTGAACCAAATGCACATGTCCTCTTTGATGCCCAGGGTGATTCTAATGTGATGGTGAGGGGCCGAAACACCAGTTGTGGATTGAGCTAGGCATGCACAAAAAACCCACCCATGGGCTGCCATCTTGCAAGCAAACAAACACAAAACCTTGATTGGCATGAAAGCACAAAACATCATGGAAATACAGGAAAATACTAAGACGCATCAGTCACTTACACTTGGCTATTCAAGCCTTGTCTTCTGATATGCAAGCAAAATGAAGATGGCCCAGGAGAGCCTGCATTTCTTTGAGGGTGCTTTTTTTTTTTACAACAGCCTGATGCAATAAGGACCAAAAAGCTGATAATTTATCATCTGGGAGGTGGGAAATACCTAAACTGGAATATAATAGAATACCCTGGTAAGTAAGCTGAATAGCTGGGCCTTCAGTTTTTTGTGGGCGAAGGGGACCTCAGGTTCGGCCACCAGCATTTGAAATATAGCCAGGTGAGAAGCACAATCTGAGGACCTTGCAGGACCAACAAATAAAAAATCATTCAAATAATGAGTGACATGAGGAATGCCAGAACAACCCTTAACCATGAATTCAATGAATGTTCTGGAGGCCTGAAACGTAGCACAAGCTATGGAGCAACCCATTGGCATAGCTTTGTCAACATACCAAAGACCTTCTAGCTTACAGCCCAACAAGTAAAAACTTGCTGGGTAAACAGACAGAAGATAAAAGGCAAACTGTATGTCACACTTGGCCATAAGAGCACCCAGGCCACATGACTTAACTAAGTGAACCACATGATCAAAGGATGCATACCTGATACAGCATAATTCAGGGTGGATCACGTCATTGACTGATGAGCTCTTTGGGTATAAAAGGTAATGCATTAATCAAAATTCACCTGGGTTTTTTTTGGGAACAACCCCTAAAGAGGAAACCCTAAGGTTAGGCAAGGGGTGGAGGGAAAGGGGAAAAGCCACCCTCCCCTTAGCATATTCCTCAGCAATGTTTCTATGAACAATATCAGGAAGGTCCCTAGCATATATGAGATTTCCACTATCAGTTGGAAATTGGGGGCCGGTGAAGGGCATATGAAAACCGTAGGTGAAACCCTCACTTAAAAAACTGTCAGCTACTTTATTAGTGTATGATGCTAACAAAGGATCAAGGGCTTCGAAACAGATGGGGGTGCATGCCAAACCCAAATGTATGTTCCCTGAACTAGAGAAATTGTTTTGAGGACTTGAGGGTAGACGTAGCACCCGATCCTACTTCCTTTTCGATGCTAGAATTGGGAGAGTATTGGGACCCTTGAAAGGGCTGCATACCATTGTGAGAGCAAGAGGGCCAGGGATAGGGACCAAAGCATGCATCACCATTGTGATCAAATTTACATTTTATGAGATTGCATTTACTCTGATTGTACTCCCAGCAAACCCAGTGTGGAGCATCATGCCAAAGAGTAGCCATGGCTCTGATTGGATCAGACTTGCGCTGGATATGAGGCCCTAATTTATCTAACCAAATCTTATCATTAATGAGGACCCATCTGGAAACCTCACTATGGGAAGCTCTCTTGCGAAAGGCCTCATCATACTCTATAGCTGCATCTTCGCTGGCCATAGTTCATGCCCTTAAAACGTTTGACATGCGGTTAACTAGATGCCAACCACATTCAGGATAGGCTAACAGTATTACCCCCATAAAAACCACATACCCCGACATCCAATTTATGTAGGTGTGCTCTACTGCAACCTCGGAGCTGCCCTTACTATCAGGATGAGACTCGTGCTTGCCCTACTCCCCTTCTGGATAAAGTAGTGAAAATACATCCATATAATAGTCATCAAGGATGCTTTCATGGACTTTGCGAGGCAGATGAATACCCTGGGGTTCCTCAAAATCACTAAAGGCATTGGAGCCCTGTTAGTGTCAGGCTGCTCGGAACCCCAGACCACAAGCCGGACAAGCCTCCACCCCTCTGCACCTCCGCACCCATGCCATTAAGCTATGAATATGCACACCCTTAACCCAATAGTTCCCTGCTGTATGCCCAAAGTCCTCATCAGAGGATGACTCACTAGACCTCAAGTCACTGTTGGCCTCGGACTCAGCTAGGGATCTAGGTCTCCTTAGGCACAGACCTCGGCGGAGGCATCAGAGATGCAGACTGACTGCCCATCTGGCCAAAGTGCTCAGAAAGGCACTGCAGTGTTTGAGTGATTCCCAACAAAACAGCTTTGAAGTATAAACCAGACGTGACATGATGAGTGACATTGCCTATGTCACATGCACCCTCCGTGTCCCTGCTCCCCAACCCTCCCACTGGTTGCCAGCCACACAATTGTCAGGGATGGAATGTAGGGATCGTATCACTCCAATGCTGAAACATCTGCACTGGCTGCCCAGTTGTTTCTTGGCACAATTCAAAGTGCTAGACCTTATGTTTAAAGCCCCAATTAGCTTGGAATCAGGGTACATGGAGGACTATCTCTCCATATTTTTCAGCCTACCAGATAAAACCTGCCTCACAAGCCCTGCTCTCTGTGCTCCTACCTTCATGGGTGAAGCAGGTGGCAAACAGAGACACATTTTTTTCCCATAATGCCACCTTGCTGGTGAGATGCCCTTCCCCTTGAGGCTTTCCCCGCACCTGTGCTGCTTTCTTTTAGATGTCAGGCCACAATGTTTCTGTTCACCCAGGCTTTTAATTAAGGGCCTGATCTTTTAATATTATCTTAGTCTGGAAACTGTTATTTGAAGCTGTCAATGGTCTGCTTTTATTGTCTAGGACTTTAATGTTTGGTTTTTATAATTTATTTTGTAAGTCAACTCAGGTAGGTTTCTGGAGAGGCCTCCTAAATTTTTGTGCAAATAACTAAACAAACTGGTCAAGAGCTGACACACAGCTGATCAGAGAATTAGCTGTGTTACCCAAATGGCCTACCTGGGGGTGACCCTCAGCACTTGGGGCAGTCATCTTGCATGTTAAGAGCACACACACATGTATTCACACATAAAATTAAATTAAATTAAGGATCAGTGCTATATATACCAAGGTTCAAAATTCGGTAGTAGCATTTCACTATGGGATTGGGAAGTTCCCAGAAATAAAGCAGGCAGAAAATGGAATCAGTCTCTTGATCTTTATTTAGAAATATTGATCAAGGAAAGCAGGAGACACTCAGAGAACTCTACTCTACTCTCTCTCTCTCTCTCTCTCTCTCTCTCTCTCTCTCTTCTCTCTCTCTCTCTCTCACACACACACACACACACACACACACACACACACACACACAGCAAACCATAACTCCAGACCACCTAACACCTAAACAATAACAACACACAAGAAAGGAAGGGGGATAGAAACATACAAGCCTGTTCTGACATGATGAGGGAGTCCCCAGGGTCCTGGATGGAATGAGAAAGGGAAAGAATGAAGCAGGGCAGAGGTCCTGTGTTCAAAGTAGTGAGAAAGTTCAGTGAGGTGGCTGGTGCTGCTGCAAAATTCTAGGGTTTGGGGGAGCTATATTTATACTGTAAAAATGTTGGAAGGTGAGCCTCAAGTGGCCTCCCCAGATCCAGGATTGGTTTGGGGGCAAAAAGTTTCAATCTTACTGGCCAATTTGACTCTGTCAGGCAGGAAAATTAGATGCAAAAATGACACACCTAAGGTTGGTGAGGAAAGGACTGGAATAAACCAGGCATTGGCTGGTCTAGAGCACTGGTTCCCAAAGTGGGCCATACCACCCCCTGGGGGGCACTGGAACAATCCAGGTGAGCGGTAGGAGCCTTGGGTGCAATTGGGGGGCATTGAATAAAAATAAGGGGGCGGTGGAAGCATAAAGAAAGAAGAGTCCAGAACCTATCTAAAGCAGCCTTTTCCTGCCTTCTCCTGGTCTTCCCTGGGATCGGGGGGAAGGGGGGTCCCCACAGCCAATCACAGCCATGCACTTGGAAATTGTGAGTGTATGTGCACCCTTGTAAGGCTGGTGTTGCTGCTGGGCTGTTGTGTGGTGGCTACTGCTGGCCTCTGGATTCAGGCCTTCAGCTGCTGCTGCTCTGTCCCTGCCTTGGCCTGCCTGCCTGCATGGATCATGGTGGACTCTACCTGGACTGAAGAAGACATCTAAAAGGTAAGATTTGGGGAATATACATATTATTTTTAAAGGAGGATATTAGTAAAAGGACCTTTTAAATTAGTGTTCCTTTACTTTAGGTTGGGCGGCCTGCTTGGGGTGGGTTTGGGTTACAGTTCTGTTGGGTGTGGGGTGGGGGTTGGCTGAGCCTTACTCTCTTACAGTTAATAATTTTGAGGGTAAGTTTTAAACGTTTGGTTTGCATTGGATTGTTGGATTGTTGTTTTTTAAATTAACTGTAGTAATTGCTTGTTGGTGTGGTGGGGGGTTGTGCTCAATGTTTTCAATTTTGTGATTCAACTTTTGTTATTGGTTGTTTAAATACTGTAATTTTCTGGTTGGTTTTTAAATATATTTCTTGAGACTGTACTGCTGTGTGCCTCAAAGAATGCCAAATTCTTTGTAGTCTGCAAAAGTTATGCAAATAGAGCACATTTAATGGGAAAAGCCAAGGATTGCAAATTCTGACTTCCTTGCACTTGCGCTTGTGAGATCCACTGAGACTTGGTTGCATGCTTTGAAGCAGGACTTTTCAGCTGGGAAGCCAGAAGTTAAAGTGGAAGTTCTTGAAAAGTTTCTCTTTCTATTTGGGACAGCCATCTGGTCTATGTGGTACAGCGTTTAAGTGTCAGACAAGGGCCTGGGAGTTCTGGGTTTGAATTCCTGCTCTGCCACTCATAAGTAATGATTTCAAGGGTGCGTTCAGATGGGGCATTTGAGCTGGTATATGAGCTGGTTAGAATCGGAGTACTTACGCGCGATCACACAGCCAACATTTGCCTTCCGCCCCTAACCGTTGCAAACACCCTTTAAACCAGTGTATTCTGCTACTAGGTCCCCAAGTGGTAGTATCCTGAGTGCTCTGGTTCTAGCCGCATTATCCCCATCTGATTGCTCTCCGCTGGTGTAGAGCCACTTCCGTTTGAAAGCCCAAGGCTTCCGCTTTTTGGCCACCATTTTTTTTTTAGCCTCCTCGATGTGCATTTGGGTGAAGCTTCGCCCCGGCATTTGTAAAACAGCAGCAAAAAAAAGATGCTTGGTTTTAGGCTGTGGACGAGTCTGGGACCTCACAGAGGCCCTTTTTGCTGTAAAGGTTTAAAGGGAAGTCTTCGCTTCAGGGCGAAGTTCAGGACGGGGTGCTCTGCACCTCCGCGAAGATCTCAACTCTGTGGATGGCTGCCTATGTACATGTGCAAAATGTAAAAATAAAAAAATAAAAACCGCCAACGCACACTGCTGTGCGTCAGTAGTGTGAACGGACATATCACAATGTGCTGCACAGTCAGGAGGTGAGTGTGATCGTGTTTCTTCTGGATCAAACTGCTCCGGTTCCAACCAGAACAGCTTATGCCAGCTTAAATGGCCCATCTGAACACACCCCAAGATTAAAGAAATTGAGGTATTGGATTGCTCTTTGGATTGCACTATGTAAGCTGCCTTGCACCTAGTGTGGGGGTGCAAGAGAGTAATGATTTCCAGATATTTCAAAGCTTGCTTTCCCCCAACTATTCATGTGTGTGTGCGTGTGGGGGGGTGTTATTCCCCAGTGGTGGGAGGAACTATAATTCATGCCCGCTGCCGGTAATATTGTTTTATAAATAAACACAGAAATTTTACTTTTTTTACAGATAATATAATGGCTGAACCTAAGAAAAGATGTAGACAATATAATATTCTATATTTGAACTATGGCTTTATTCAGTCGCCTACAAACAGTATATTACTGATATGCCTGATTCGCCAAATTTTTTTATCAAATGAAGCTATGAAGCCTTCAAGACTACAAGAACATTTGACAAAAGTACATGTTGATAAGAAAGATAAGGATTTATCTTCTTTTCAAGCACTTAAAGAAAACTTTTTGAGACAGCCAACATTGGCAAAACTCTTTTCAATAGCATCTAAACAGATGATGATGAGCTGTGTGCTTCTTACAACATTTTGTTACTGATTGCTAAATTGGGAAAACCACATTCTGGCCCTGGTCACACGGCAAAGTTGCCGTGGGAGAGGCACAGAAGGTGGGCGGATTATCTGGGCGTGATCACACCCCAACATCTGGGAAGTGGAGCGCATCCATGGCTTACCGCCGACAATGCGCATTTAAAAACTAGTACCTCCAAGGTACTAGTAAACGTTTGCCACGAGCTGCCTCCAGACACCCGTGGTGTGATCGCGCCGGCGCGCAGCATTCCCCTCCGGTCCCTCATTTACCCACTGGTGCCGAGGGAAGGACCCATGCTGTGCCGCCGGCACGTCTGATCGCGTAATCATGGATCAAACTGCGCTGGGGCAATTAGCCACGCCTCCCACACCACGATATTCAGCCCGTGTGCCCAAGGCCTATGTTGAGAACTAATTCTACCGGCTATAAGTGAGGTAATACGCACCATGCTACACAAGCCAGCATCTGATATTATCAAGAAAATTTTTTTGAGCAATAATATAGTGCAACGAAGAATTGATGGAATGGCTCAAGATGTTGAAGACTCATTATGTGAGTATTTTAAAATATCCCAGTTCTCTATACAGCTTGATGAGTCAACTTTGCCAGGAAATGAAGCTTTGCTTTTAGCATACATGCGATTCATAAAAGAAGGAAAATTTTGCCAAGAATTATTATTTGCTAAACATTTGCAAACTGATACCAAAGGAGAATCAATATTTCATGCATTGGAAGAAAAAGAAATTCCCCTGAGTAATATATTGCCAGTTGCTACTGATGGTGCTCCAGTGATGATGGGGCACTACAGGGGGTTTAGTGCATATTTTTTAAAAGTGGTTCCAAATGTATTCACTGTACACTACGCCATTCATCATCAACATCTAGTTGCCAAAAATCTGAGTGAACACCTACATAGGTCATTATATTATGTCATTAAAGCGGTCAACAAAATCAGAAGCAATTCACTGAATGACAGATGGTTTGGACAACTCTTTATTGAAAACGATGAAGAATTCAATCACTTGCTGCTTCATACAGAAGTTCGTTGGCTATCAAAAGGTGCCTGTTTGGATCGGTTTTATAAACTCTTTGACTCAGTGCTAGAATTCCTAGAAAACAAAGATGATGCTTTATGAGCCAACTTGATTGATTCCAAAAAAGACATAACTTATTTGACAGACTTGTTTAATAAATTTAATGAAACAAATCTACAGCTCCAAGGAAATGAGCTGAATTTAATCAAAACAAAAACTGTCATTTCTGTATTTGTGGCAAAAACTTCTTCTGTACAAATGAAATTTAGGATAAGGGGAATTCAGTCAGTTCCCAAATTTATCAACAGTAGAAAAACATGATGACTTGCTTACCTATTGTCAGCACTTGGAGGCTCTCTATTCTGACTTTAATCAATGATTTGAAGATATTCTTAAAATGAACATGCCTGACTGGGTTTTGGACCCTTTTTCAAGTACAGACACAGAAGAATCTCCAGCATTACAAGAAGAACTTATAGAACTAACAACAAATAAGGAATTTAAATTTAAATTCAAAGATGGCTACCAACAGTTCTGGCTGCAAAAGCAGATACCTACACTTTATCCTCGATTATGGGCTATAGTACAAATGTTTCTAAGTGCATTTCCTTCAACATATTTAGTGGAACGTGGGTGAAGTGCGGTCACAAGTCTGTTAACTAAAAAAAGAAACTGACTGCAAATAGCTAATCGAGGTGATTTAAGATTGCTGCTGACAAAAATAGAGCCAAACATTGATAAATTGATAGCAGTGCACTAGATTCATCCTTCTTGTTAGGATTATTTTTAATGTCATTTGTGATTTTTATTTTAATATTATCCTTTGTTGTCTTAATTCTCTGTGTGTATGCAAATGTTACTATGGTTGATTTTATAAAATACTTTTATGATTTCAAGCTTCAAAGTGTCTATTTACAATAACATTTTTCTTTAGTATGTGCAAAGTCGTCACTGCATCTTTTGTCCACTTCTTCAAGGTAGATTTCCAGGGTGGCACTGAGTAATTTTTTTTCTGAAAAGGGGGCGGTAGGCCAAATAAGTTTGGGAACCACTGGTCTAGAGGATGGACAGATATTGTGTTTGAACTGATGGTCGTATCCTGGAGAAACAACAGGCTTAAGATAGGGGTGATTGCTGACTTGATCCTTCCATGCATTAAGGGTGTGTTATCATATCTAATCATTGAGACATCACCTCCATTTTTGAATGGGGAAGGGACTTAGCTCCTATTCCGGCTATTTTCACATCTGTTGTGTTAGGAAGTGCTTTAGGAGAGTATTTGAGAGGCTTCCTTACTGCCACGCTGGGTAAAATGTTTTGCTGGAGCCCTGTTTGAATACACTGAAATATGGGGCCTCCCTTATGGATGTCTGTATAACCTGGGAGCAGGAACCTAGCTATGGGCATTTTGGGGCCTCCATAGTGAGCTCTGCCCCATCCATAGTGGTGAGCAGCTCCCCTGAGCCCAGCCAGAAGAGGAAGAGGATTCGGCTCCCCCTTTTAAATGCCACAAGCAGCTCCCCTGCCCACAGCCAACAGCAGAGGAAGAGGACTTGGCTTGACAGTGGTGGCCTTGCTGCACCTGTGTGAACCAAGCCAGCTCAGGTCTCATGATGGCATTTCCTCTTCTGCTGGCTTTAGGCAGGCTCACTGCTTGCGGCTTGAGCAGCATTTAAAAGGGGGAGCTGAGGTTTAAAATACCAGCATTCTTCAGTTTGCCCTTTCAGTTTGCTTACCAAGTAGCTACAGCCAATCCACACCACAGACCAAGGAAGCTCCATCACTTGACTGAGTGAGTAAAGTGATGTAGCTTCCTTGGTCTGTGGTGTGGATTGGCTGTAACTACTTGGTAAGCAAACTGAAGGGGCAAACTGAAGAATGCTGCCTGCTAGGCAGGTGCTGCTGGGTGAGTGGCTGGGGAGTGCTCCAGCTCCGCAGATGGGTTGGTGGAAGGGCTCTTGGGAGCTCAACCAGTTGAAGCCTGAAGTTCAACTGCAATGAAATGCTCCGCTGGTCAATCACAGAAATTGCTCCCTCTGGAGTGCCTTTTTATCCTGCCCTTCCCCCTAGGGGCTCATGCAATGTTCACTCTAAGCTGTGAAGTCTTGTGAGCAAAAAATTGTACTTTGTGAGCTACTGGCATTCAAGTTGTGAGCGAGCCATTTGGCTGCCACATAAATTAGTTTGCTCTGGAGCCATCCTTCCTGAGCAAAGACAAAAATGTGTGAGCCAGAGGCTAAAGAACTGTGAGCGTGTTCACACTAACTCAGAGGGAACACTGGGCTCATGGCTACAGCTTGAGCAGCATTTAAATGGAGGGTCTGCTGGCTGCAGCTCCCCCTCCCTCCCCCCTCCCCTGCTTCACTGGATTTCCCAGTGCCCCACCAACTAACATTTTTTGGCTACACCCCTGCCTGGGAGTCACATCTGATCCACTCTGCCTCCTCAGCAAAATAACTACAGAGTAAGGACAGAGGCAGACGAAATGCTTTGATTTCTGCATTACAAAAGGGACAGGAGAGAAAGCTCACTTTTGGGGGGGAAAGCAGTGTTTTTAATTTCTGTATTTTTAATCTCTTCATTACAGAATGAAGAGGAGAAAGTGTTAGGTTCCCTCCTTTTCTGTACAGCCCAAGATAACAACTTGGGGAGGGGAAAAGAGAAAGGAAATCAGCTGGGATTCTGACCCCTCCCCCTGTTTCCTGTATTTTAGGAAGTCCGAGAAGCAGCAAAGTTTCCAGAATGGCAGATCAAAAGAAACTGGCTTCCATCTGATCAGCTGGGAGTTGGCTCTTGATCCCCCCCCCCTCAAAAAAAACTTTTCAGGTTACAGAGCAACATTTCCTCAGCAGGCCATAAGAAGCTAACACATAGCTAATCAGCTGGGAATTGGTTTCTGCTGGCTGCAAGCAGCCTGTTCCTGCAAATACATACAAACAGGTTGTGAACAGCTGAATTAATTGGCTGCCTAATCACCACTGGCAAATCAGAAGTGAGCCCAACTGGCACGTGCTCAAGCATCCCTAGCAGTAAGATGATATAGCTCCATACCAATTTCATCTTTGAATGTTTTCTTTTCTTTTGAAATATATCCTTAGATGTATTTATTTATATTACATTTAAAATAATCCTTGGGGGTGAAAAAACAAATTATCTCCTGGAGGTATATATGACAGTTGTGCATAATTTAAAAAGTAAATGAAATTAGGAGGATATACTGTAAGTTGAATGTTAAACTCCATAATAAAAACTACAGAATTACTGGTCACATGAATAATTTCTTGGAGTAACTCTTGTACCTCCAGCTTCTTTTACTGAAAGTGCACCCTTGGATCTAGGCCTTTAGTTTTCTGAAAACTGTGAGTAAGTAAGAATTCAGTTTTACCAATCCAGTAAGTATTCAGTGAAAAAAAGAAAGATCAAAAGAAACAATTGTAAGTATATAATTCTAAAGTTCATCTGAGATACTTCCTATAATATAGTGGTCTGATTCTCATTCCACAGAGATCTTCAGACTGTTCGTGAACATCCTTGTTATTTCTTAATTCACTTCTCACAGTAGGACATCATTAAAAAGAAAAGAGTTAATATTAACTTAGTATATCCACCTCCTTTATTATTTCTATGTGAAGAAAGGTTATTCGGAGTTTTAACCTCACCTAAGGAAATGCAAATAACCATCATACTTGTTGAATGGATCATATTTGTGAGTTCTGAAGAGAAAAAAAGAAAATGGAAAAAGGGTATAGATGAGTTGACTGAGGTCAGTAAAAGGAGTTTAATTTTCACAGTAGTATGGTACTGCAGTAATTACGAGACACAACATTGTCAAAGTGACCCTATAAAGTCTGCCTTTGAAGCTCTGCTAATTACATTACCTTGCACATTACTAGAAGAGAAACTATTACAATTATCATACTATGATGAATTCAAGAACTTTTCTGATCTCCCATTCTGCTTATAACCCTCTTCTGACAAATAAAGTGGCAGCTTACTTCAGCTGAGTACAATGGGTATGTGACACTGGCTTCTGTACAAGTCACTAAACAATATGTGGGAAAATATTACATTTCCTCAAATGGTTAGTAAAATTAAGCAGATTAAGTAGGGAGTGAAGTAGGGAGTGAAGAAGTCCCTCTATTCAGTATAAAAATGTTTTAAAGGGAGAGTGTGCTGTCACCATTTAATGCTGTTGTAAATGGGTTTGGGTATTTTTCATATAAGTATAATTTGGTAATTTCATATAATTATGTCTTTTACGTAATCATGTCTTGCCCTGTGCTGAAGTTCATGATCCTTTGACCTACAACTTTGTTCTTCATAACCTCATATACGTGTGTCTCCCTAGTGAGGATTGACTACTTGTATCTGGTGAAGTGGACTACAGTCTGTAAAATGGTGTACAAGAATAAGAATCTGTTAGTCTTCAAATTACCGCAAGACTCCTGCCCAGTTGTGCTGCAACAGACTAATAGTGCTAACTCTTTGGAATAGTATTCTTTTTTCATTAGGAACTTGGAGCAATTAGAGGGCAGCTAGTGTTAGCCATAGTTGCTATTTTTGCAGGTCAGCTCTGTCTCAAGCATACTGTAATTCCCTACTCTGTTAATTAGTGTATGAATTCTGTATATGTGTGAAGGGTCACAACGAGGCCAGAGAGTGGAGAGGGAAATATGCAGGAGAAATTAGGCAGAACCAGAGCAATCTAGCATAGACTGATTGTTCCAGATGGAAATAACAATTCACCACTGGAAATTTCACCAGCATCCTGGTCATGGGTCAGGAGAAGACCATGTTCTGATTATAAGATCAGAGGAAAACCACAGAAATACTAGGTGAAATCAATAACTGGTATTAAAAGCTCATGCAAACCATGCCACATTACTGAATCCCTGGTCCAGCACTGTATGAAAGGACCAGATTTACATACACTAATTGGAGAATGACCAACATCAATCAATCCTGCCCAGCCATCTCCAGTCTCAGGGGTCATTTCGTAGAAAAAGAGCTAGGGGGACTCATTAGCATAACTCATTAGCATATGCCACACCCCCTGACATCACCGGAAGTGTGTCCTCCCCACAGCCGGCGGCGACCTCCAGCGGGCACCAGCAGGGAGCTCCAGGCCCCGCCCTCCTGCACCTCACCCGGGGGGATGGCGTCCCCCCGCGTCCCCCCCCCAAATGACCCCTGCTCAAACTCATCTTTTCTTATATATAATTAAGTAGTAGGGTGGCACTTTCTGAATATTCCACACGTACCTAAATCAGTTGGCTCCATGACGTGTTACTCAGAAGCTGTCCCTATCCACTGGCGGTGTTGTCTGAGTCCTGCCCACAGTGCACTCCATCAGCCATTGGCCTGTCAGCCGCCACTCAAGAATATTCATGTGCCATTAGCCAGGTTATGGGTCTGCTCCTCTTCCCCACCCACTCCCACTTCAGCCACTGTTCCCTGTCAGAATATGCTCTCTCTCCTGATGAAGACACTTTGCCTGCTTGGCTCCTCTGTGGGACTAACTTTTCCTTCAGTGGCTGTTGGTAGGCAACCAAGCTTGGTTCTGTCAGTAAAAAGACAAAGGAATGAAACCCTTTCCACACCTTTGTGAGGAACTCATTGGGGCCAGTCCTTACTAGGGTTGCCAGCTCCAGGTTGGGAAATTCCAGCTGAGTCCTTCTTTCTGCTGAGTCCTTCCACTCCCTTCCAATGCTGCCCTTCACAGGATCCACCCCCCCAAATCTCCAGGTATTTCCCTAAGAGCTGGGAACCTTACTTTCTCCTCAGTGCCTGTTGCTAGGCAACCAAACTTGGTTCTGTCAGTAAAAAGCCCTTTCCACACCTATTTTGGCCTTTGGGAGAGAATGCATTGGGGCCAGTCCTGACTAGGGTTGCCAGATCCAGGTAGGGAGATTCCTGGAGATTTTTCTGGTAGAGTCTATGGAAGCCAGGGTTTGGGGAGGGGAGGGGCCTCAGCTAAACAGAATGCTATAGAGCCCACCTTTCGAAGCAGTTATTTTCTCGGGGGGGGGAGATTTGTTGTCTGGAGTTCAGTTGTGATACCCGGCAATCTTCAGGCTCCCCCTGGAGGTTGGCTACCCTAGGCATAGCAGTCAGCGCTTCAGAGCAGGGTCTGCTAGACCCAGGTTCTTGCTGAGTGGGTGATTTTGGACCAGTCACAGACTTTCAGCCTAACCTACCTCATAGGGTTGTTTTGCAAGTCAAAAGGGGGAGAGGAGAATGATGTAAGCTGCTTTGGTCCCCATTGCAGAGAAAGTCTACTTTTCCTCCTGGGAAACCATTGTTGCCAATCTCCAGGTGAGGGGTGGAGATCACTCAGAATTACAACTGCTCTCCAGATGGCAGAGATCAGTTCCCCTGGAGAAAATGGTGGATTCTGTGTCTTTGCTGAGATGCCCCCCCCATAACAGCCAATGTGACATGGCAGTCAGGGCTTCAGAGCACGGTACAGGCTGCAGGTGAGGGGAGGGAGATGGAAAACTGAAGAGTGAGGGGGCAATAAAGGTAGGTTGATGCTTGGCTGGGAAGGATATGTGGCTGCCAACTCCAGGTGGGAAATTCCTGGAGATTTGAGGGATGGAGCCTGGAAAGGGTGAGATTTGAGGAGGGGTGGGACCTCAGACAGACACAGTGCCATAGACTCCACCCTCCCAACCAGCCATTCTCTCATGGGGAACCACTGTTGCCAATCTCCAGGTGAGGGGTGGAGATCACTCAGAATTACAACTGGTCTCCAGGAGGGAGGGGGGAGGAGATTGAAAGCTGAAATCAGAGGGGCAGATAACAACAGGTTGATGCTTGGCTGGGAAGGAGATAGGGTTGCCAACTCCAGGTTGAGAAATTTTTGGAGATTTAATGGGTGGAGCCTGGAGAGGGTGAGGTTTGAGGAGGGGTGGGACCTCAGACAGGTACAATGCCATAGACGTCACCCTCCAAACCAGCCATTTCCTCCTGGGGAACCACTGTTGCCAATCTCCAGGCGGGGACTGGAGATAATTCAGAATTACAACTGCTCTTCAGGTAGCAGAGATCATTTCCTCTGGAGAAAATGGTGGACTCTGTGTCATTATATCCTGCTGAGGTTGCCACAGCAAATTGATGCTGAGTGCCCAAGACCTTGGCACTCTCCCAGAGCCTCTTTCTAGAGCTCATTGTATTTATTTCCACAATAGGCCTTATTCCTTGTCACCATATAAAACAGGATGACCTCTTCAATTATGTGGGTGTAAGTATGAATAAAAATAGGTATTGATATTGAAGGGTGCTGAAGGAGGTCAGGTATAATTGGGGCAGAATTGTCTGCAAGTTTGAGTATTGGCTTAAGCTCAATGATAATTCCATACAAGGTGATTAACTGCCACTCTCAAATCTACCTAGCTTTTAAAGATTCTCAGAGGTTAAGACGCTGAGCTGCATACCACATAAACAGAATTTGGCACTTTAGGATGGCATCATAGTCATGAATTTTGCTGAAATTTTGCAGATGTATTATACATGTTGAACTGTATCTACAGACTTATTTTTTTTAAAAAAAATGTCACTAGGAGAAGATATAAATGTAATATAGCTTTCATGTTCTTTTACATTACCACTTGGTAAGAATAAAATACTGCAAAAGACAATGCTTTTCTCAGTGTTATTCTACACAGAATGTTATCACAGTTTTTTAAAGTAGGGTAAGCAGTGTACAGGGGCATATGTCTGCATGTAAAACACTATGTTAAACATCTTAAAATCATAAGAGCAGTTGCATCAAGACTTATTTTTGCAGTGTTTGATATATTCACATGCAGTTTGGTAAAGGAGAAAAAGTAAACATGAAGTGGGGGGAAAGTGAGGGCTGGGGCAAACTGCTTTTGCCCATATTCTAAGATTAATTTGGAAATTCTCCTAGTTAAATCAAAATTAAGTAGAAGTAAAACACAGTGTATAGTGAAATTCCAGAACAATAGAATAATTGAATGTGAAAAATCCAGTTTTTGTTAAATGTAAGATATGCGTTGCAGAAAGTTGCCTTCACAATATTGCTTCAGCTGACTTGAGCAAGCTAAATCACATGTACTGCAAGTCAACCTGACCTAATAACAAACTCCTCTAATCTCACTATTTATTTCTGTCAGAAATGGAGCAGGAACAAACCCCCTTGTCTAATTACCTGTTTATACAGTTAGCATAATCAACATTAACATGAGTAAATAACATGTGGAATTTACTGCCACAGGAAGTGTTGGTGTCTAAAAGCATAGACAGCTTCAAGAGGGGTTGGATAAACATATGGAGCAGAGGTTGGAGCAGAGGTTTATGAGTAGCTATTAGCCACAAGATATGGTGCTTGAGGGGCAACAGTGGGGGGCTTCTGGAGTTCTGGACCCGCTAGTTAACCTCCTGATGGCTCCTGGGTTTTGGCCACTGTGTGACATAGAATGTTGGACTGGATGGGCCATTGGCCTGATCCGACATGGCTTCTCATATGTTCCTATGTTCCTGGACTGTACCACTTTTGGCTGCAGGTGGAGCTGTATTTTTAAATTATACAGAATGAAATTACTAGCACATTATCCAAATAAGTGTAGCCTGCAATGCAGAAAGCCAGGCTCAGCCCTACTTCTTGACATTTTCTATGTGTTGGGCATCTCCCCCCCCCCCCATGGTTCAAACACACAACACCCTCCACCCTGACAGCCCGGAATTCTTTATTTACAAATTCTTTACCCCTTCATTCTGTTGAGGGTGTAAAGTGACCCCCTTCTTCCCCATTTGCCAGTTTTAAAACAAAATCTGTCTAGAGAAATTTTTACTGTTCCTTTTTCTTCACAGTTGCAACATTATATTTAAAATTCAGTGAGGTTCCTCCTACAGCTATGAAAAGAAATTATTTTATTTCAAGCTTTTCAAATGCATGTTCTTTTTGTTACTGCCAGTGATGTTTTATTATTCTTGAAAATAATAAGCAGGCATAATTTGCTTTTATACAGCCCCATTCAAAATAGTTGTACAAAGACTCAAACTATAAAATGCATTTGTTTCTGACTCTTCAGCATCCAGATTGCACTCCCCCAGAAACTAATTTATAAACCTTTATTAAATTGTTGATTCATTTAACATAAAGAAAGTGAGTAACCTTTTAAAATAATGTAAGTGACATGTTTTTGATTCCAGGTGGACATACTTATTTATGCATGCATTCGCTATTCAGTGTGATTCTGACACTCCTTGCTTCGTGTATTGCTAACAGTACACCAATTTTCTTGCAAACATCTTTGATTTACAGTAAATTATTATCATTAGTGTTTGAGAAAAGCTGAGTTTGTTTTATGTAATAATGAATCAAAATTATTTCACTTGTATAAAAAGGCACTTAGAAAATACCATTCACCTGTACAAAGCATTCATGAAAGAATAGCAAAACTGTATAAGTTCTGATTGAAATGAAAGGACAAAAAGAATACAGACCTTCAATATCTAACTCAGTAATGTCTAACAGTCATAGAAACCTTAACAAAAAATGTTAAATGAGGTCCAAAAGCCCAAACCTTTAATTCCATGTGATTGTGTGCAACAGTGGGTTATATTGAGTGTGATCCTAAGCGGAGTTACACCCTCCTAAGTCCATTGACTTCTATGCACTTAGAAGACTGTAACTCTGCTTATGATTGCACTGGTTGGTCCTAATGGAGTGTAAGGCAACTTCTGTTCATGCCACTTAAGTGCCAGGAAACTGAAACCCAGATGCATAAGTCTTCCTTTGCAGAGGTAATAAGGTGTTGTTAGTGTTTGAACTCTGATATTGCCAACAGCAAATTACTTAGTTAAAAAAATTACAGGTGACTATGTAGATCCATCAGAAAATACCCCAAAGCTGAAAGCAGCCTCTATGAAAGAAAATCTTTTTAAGATGTGTCATCGTTGGTATTTAACCCCTGATAGACTTGCACGCTATTACTCCAATTCTTCTGATAAATGCTGGAAGTGTAAAACTAAAATAGGCTCCTTTTATCACGTTTGGTGGACATGCAATTTTTTTTTAATGTGGAAAGAAATTCATAACATTATAGTGCAAATAACGAATATTAATTTACCGTTTGAACCTGAAATGTTATTATTGAATATTATGCCAGATAAATTAAAGAAGGAAGATGCTTATTTATGTACGCATCTGGTAACAGCAGCAAGAATGATACCAGCTAAACATTGGAAGAAAGAAGATTGTCCGACTCATAAAGATTATGTAACCAAGATTTTGGAAGTAGCAGAAATGGACAATCTGACCTTGAAAATATGTGGAAAAGAAGATGGGACTTTTCAAAATATATGGCAAAACTTTTATGAGTGGTTGGACTCACATTCATAGAAAGGTTAAGCATTTCTTTGTACTTACAGTCAATAATTTATGTATATCTGGAGAAGGATCTTATTTTAATTTATTTTGTTTGGTTGAGGTTTGTCGAATTTAAAATAATAAAAATAAGAGCTTGGCCCATTGAAAAAAAAAGAAAAGAAAATACCCCAAAACAACTGCAGGATAATATTTGGATTAGTACTGACTTAAATGTAGAGGTATGCATTTGAAAAATTAAAAAAAAATCATAATCTGATTTGAACCACACTCATTATTTCAAACACAGTAGATGGCATCAAATCTGAGTAAAATAATTTCAGGCATTCAAAAATGGTCAGAAACCTTCAGATATTTCTGGCAGCTAATTGTCTGGTTTCATTTTCCTGAGTAGGAGAAACAATTGCTAGGGAAGATAGTGACTGAGAACATCTGCATATGACAAGGATTTCAGCCATCTGAATGACAGAGATCGTATCCATTTTTTCAACCCTATTAGAATATCACTGAGTAGTGTGCAAGCTTTTGGCTTCACCAGAACTCTTCTTCAGGATATATGCAATGTGAAATTATAAGATGAGGGGGGAAATGTTTCTGTATGTGTAACCCACTAAGGTCCTAATATCTGCAGGGAGAGTGGGCAGGTTCAGTCGGTTTTGACAGCAGAACTCCCACTTATGGTTATTAAGAATGTGTAACTGCTGCAACTACACGTATATTTAAACACAAACATAAGAGAGGCAATACAACCAATGTACTTTAACATTTAAAATAAACTCTTTTTATATAAACAAAGCATGGAGGTTTTCATATACATCCTCATTCATTCCTGGTTGGTTGCTATTACTTCATAGCAATGGATATTCAGAATATTACTAGTTACAGTTATATTCAGCATCCACAAAGATGCACAGAACAGAAAAAAACCACTAAGCACATAGATAATGCATATATTGTAGGCCCATTTATTGCAAGCTCACATATATTGGAACAGCATATGAGGTTTCCAAGCTGAATTTGGGGGGCTGCAGCTCTTCTCATTTGAATCCAGCACTTACCTGCAATAATTCAAAGCAGGCCTTAACACAGCAAAATCTCTGCAGGCCTCTCCCCACCCTTCTGGTGCTGTTGACTCTTCCTGGACCAGGCTGAACTGCTCGGTTGCATTAACAAACAGAATACTAAGGAAGATGTATTGCAACAGTTTTAAAAGGATCAATAACTATAAAGTTACATATTTAACAATCATATGAAATTACTATTAAGAATCTTAATAGTCCCAAACCAACATTTAATAACTTCCCAAGAAGTAACTTCACCTTTGTTTGAAAGGATCTCTAATAATTACATTGGTTAACAGCATTTACCTGCAATAATTCAAAGCAGGCCTTAACACAGCAAAATCTATACAGGCCTCTCCCCACCTTCTGGTGCTGTTGCCTCTTCCTAGGCCAGGCTGAACTGCCGGCTGCTGGGAATACCCAGCCTCCTTTAGGGAAGGCTACAAGCACTGAGCATGCTCCATTAACTAAGTATAGGAGGGGGGGAAAGGGAGTTAATTGCCACACTACCTATTGGCAAAAGCAGGCGTGACTGAAACCTGTATGCTGTTAACAGCTACAAAACTGCATGGGTTACATATGTATATAAAAAAGAAGTCTAATATAGAGTCTTAAAATGAAATGGAGTGTAACGTATCCAGTTCGGACCATGTGGCAGACTGGGGCTCTACGCGGTCAAGCAGAACCTTTAAGCTTCGCTCCAGGAAACAATGGACTAAGTGGATCCTAGCCCGCACCTATCCGAGGGCTAGGTTCCTGGCCGAGAGCCTATGGAACTCTCGGCCACCGTAAATAGCCTATTGCGGTATGTGGGGGGTGTGTGTTTTGTGTGGTGGTTTCACTGGGAATATAAGCCGGCCTGTGAGCCGGCTTAAGTTGTCTTGTTCCTGCTTAATAAACCTAATGAGCTGAATCACTTGTGATGTCTGAGGACTTTTCATGGAGGAAGTGTTATTTACACTTAACAGTGTAATTCTAAACAGACTTGATCTTTTTAAATCCATTGACTTTAAACCCAGTCTCAGGTTGATCAGTGCAAAAATGATCTCAGCCTGCTGTATGAAAATCAACTTGAAAGATCCCATCACTCCTTTGTAATATTTACATTGATCCCAATAAAGGTATTATGCTACTATAGCTCTAATTCATGCTCCCACAGCAATAGCACAGATTCCTTTTGCAGATTAAACAATGTAGTTGATTAGTAGCTGCTTCCTAATTTGCTCTGAACTTCCTATAGACAGGGTTACATCGGAGCAAGGCCCTACTACTGTTTAGACTTAATGAGGTGACCAGATACAAAGAAGTACACAGTCTCTGGAGCAAATCTTGTTGTTGTTCAGTCGCACAGTCGAGTCCGACTCTTCGCGACCCCATGGACAATCTCCCGCCAGGCTCTCCTGTCTTCCGCCGTCCTCCGAAGTTGGCTCAATTTCATGTTCGTTGCATCGCTGACACTGTCTAACCATCTCATCCTTTGCCGTCCCCGTCTTCTTTGACCTTCAATCTTTCCCAGCATCAGGGTCTTTTCCAGGCAAAAGTAATACAGCTGGCCATGAAGGTTGTCATTCTTAGTTACATTGTCAACCAATGCAGGAATGTGTTTCCAGTGGTAATTCTGAGGTACCTAAATTATAAGGAAGGAAGTGAACATTTGCAGACTGCCTTTGCCTTCCAACTGATTGGACAGTATGGGATCATCATACACATGTCTGGGATTAGGACAAAGTGCTTTTAGGATTAAAGACAAGATTTTAAAATAGGTTTTAACCATAGATCTATAAACTACTCCCATCCAAGTGCCTTCAAAATCTGCTTAATCTAGTTCAGAGCATTCTTCCAGTTCAGTTCATAGCATCTTCCAGACTTGTTAGCATAATGGGAGATTCTATCAGTTTATCCCACACCTTGAACTATTCCATGATTCATAACTGTAATTTTCAATATCCTTCGTAAAATAGATTTTTAATGCTATGTAACCTATTGGGAGGGAAGGCAGCATGGTATAACCCGATCTCATCAGATCTCAGAAATTAAGCAGGGTTGGTACTTTGTGGGAGACCACCCAGAAAGAGAGCTCTGTCTCAGCAGACCAGAATCTTCTGGATGTCCCCAGCCCAAAGGATATCCACTTAGCCTTGACCAGGGTCAGGGCCTTCTCTGCCCTGGCCCCAGTCTGGCAGAACATGCTCACACTGGAGATCAGGACCCTGCGGGACCTATTACAGTTCTGCATGGCCTGTAAAACAGAGCTGTTCCGCCAGGCCTTTGGTTGAGTGGTGAGTGCCCAATCATTCCATTAGCCTCCCCTGCTGAATCTTAGATCTTCAATCAGCCCATCAAGTGAAGACCAACAACTCCAGTTTTGAGACAACTATATGAAATGCCATGCCATCTGTTTTAGTTTATAGTTCTGTTTTAATCTTTTTTTAACTACTTAACTATTGTGTGAATGATGATTTAACTTCTACTGTGGAATGTTTTAACTTTTACTGATGTTATCTACTCTGATTCTGCTTGTGGGGAGGGTGGAATATAAGCTGAAATAAATAAAAATTAAAAAAAGACTCTGAAGAGGAAGGCACTGGCAAGCCATCTCTGCTTCTCACTTGCTGTGAAAGCCCCATGCTGGGGTCGCTATAAGTCAGTTGTGACTTGAAAGCACATATGTACATATGCAGTCTACTTCCAAAACATGCCTGTCTTTACACTCAGCCCCTAATTTAAACTAATTTTCTTCACAGTCCTTCTTTGGTTGCATTAGGGTTGTTGATTGAAAAATAAATGCATATGCAAATAGATAATATAAAATGATGTATGCAAGACACTACTATGAACAGTGGGATTTCTGCAATAAGCAAATAACTTCTACCCACCTTATTTCCTTCTGATTGTCTACAGTTTATTTCTTTGGCTGCTTGCTGTTTAATTGTGTCTTTATGATTATTGGTTTGGGTTGGTTATGGCCCATTAATATTTACAAGATGAGATGAGGTTTTCAGCTTATGTTAGCCATCCATTTCCCACAAGATAAGGAATGATAATAACCCATTCAGAACAACAAATCCTTCTCATCAGTATTATATCAAGTTTATTACTGCCTAATCATCTCTATTCTTATCTTCATTGTTGGTTATTGTGAAACATCATGTCAATTACTCCACATAGCAAAGAAAGAAGTGTACTGTATTGCCTCAGTAGACTAGCTTTTATTTCCCATCATGTAAAAAAAATCTAGACCATCCTATACACATTTATAAATCAACCTGAAGCTGCAAGTGACTAACAATATTCAGAAGCCAAAATGTGTTAGTGATCCTTAAGAAGTCAGTACAACTAGGGAAAAGGTCTATAATGTAGGGGCAGAATACATGCTTTGCATACAGGAATAATTTTGATTCAATCTCAGGTCAAAGGACTAAGACTATGTGAGACCTTGAAGGGCCTCTGTCAATTAGAGCAGACAGTATTGGACTAATAGTGCAGTCCTATGCAAGTCCATTCAGTGGTAAGCACCATTATATACAAAGGGGCTTACTCCTGCATAGGGTTGCAGCGTAAATGGACTGTTGGAGTCAATGTTATGGGAATTTTATTCTTTTGTTTACTACTCCTCTTGCTTCTGAATAAGGTTCTAACTTGCACTAAATGGCAGAAGCTCAGCAATATGCTGTAGCACCAAAACCGACCTGGTTTGATGATGATGAATTAAGATGAATGCTACATTTTATTATGTCATGGTCCAAAAATTTTTAATGTAACTTATTAGAATTGAAAATCTAAAAATGGGATTTAGTTGAGAACTTCTAGTTCAAATATTTATTTATTTGAAAGACTTCCTGTTTTCCCCAAAGATGCCTCAGGCAGCTTATAATTTAAGAAAACACATAAAACTATCTATGCACCACAGTTCAAAACTTCTTTCCAAACAAAAACCATCAGAGGAGAGAGAAAAAATAACCTAGCCCAACACAGAGGTCAGAAGTTCAACAAAACTAGCCTTCTAAAAGTCATCAACAAAGGAGTTCTCTGTATCTTCTCATGGAGTCTGTTCCAGGCAGTCTGGGATATGATAAAACAAGGCCAAGAATGATCTCATAGTCTTGTGAGATGGAACATCAAGCAAGAAATGCTGGGAAGACTCAAGTTCATATTGAAAGATGGAGAAATTGCATACAGGAGGACTCAGTTGTTAGATCATGATGAGTAAATGTGCTAGAACCTCGAAAATGGCCCATTTGGGCCTCTTTTGGGCTGCTGTGGGCTAATTCAGATTCTCTGATCTGAATCAGCTTGCCACCGAATTGCCACCGAAATTCGGTGGCAATTCGGCCCCATTATATCCTATGGGCCATTGAAGTCAATGGCAAAAACAGGATATATTCTGGGGGCTGGAGGGGAGGCAGTTTGAGGGAAAGGCTCCAAACTCATAGGGTAGCTGGCGGAGCCTCTCCCCAAGATACCCACCAAGTTTCAGGAACATTAGGCTAGGGGGTCCAATTCTATGGGGCCCCAAACATGTTGCCCACATTCCCTCCATTGTTCTCTATGGTTAGTGGCTCTGGGGGGGGAGGGGGTTTGAGGGAGAGGCTCCAAATTTTCAGGGTAGCTTCAGGAGCCTCTCCCCACATAAACCCCATGTACCAAAGCAATTGGACCAGTGGGCCCAATTCTATGGGCACCCAAACAGGTTACCCCCATTACCTCCATTGTTTCCAATTGGGAAAACCCAGCCAACAGCACTTAAGGCAGGCAAGCAGGCAGCACCCAGCAGTCAGACTCTCCCAGAGAGTCTTGGGAGGTGCTTGTTTGCCATGAGAACAAGTGGCATACGCCAGAACAAGTGGCACTGTGGCAGTGCAAGCATGCCACAGTGCCACACAGAAACTTTCCCTGAGATTCTCTGGGAGAGTCTGACATGGGGGAGTACATGGGGGTTTATGTGGGGAGAGGCTCCTGAAGCTACCCTGAAAATGTGGTGCCTCTCCCTCAAACCCCTTCCCCCCCGGAGCCACTAACAGCACCATGGGGAAAAAAGTTACTTTTTCCCCACCATAGAGAACAATGGAGGGAATAAGGGCAATCTGTTTGGGAGCCTGTAAAATTGGACCCTCTCATGCAATGTTTTTGAAACGTGGTGTATATCTTGGGGAGAGGCTCCAGCAGCTACCCTGAGAGTTTGGAGCCTCTCCCTTAAACCACCTACTGTCCAGCCCCCAGAATATATACTATGCTTTTGCCATTGACTTCAGTGGCCCATAGGATATAATGGGGCTGAAATTGACATTCGGCTGGCCAAAAGACTCCCCAATCCGCTGGTACTGACGAAACTGACATGCGGGAGTCTTACTGGGAGCTGAAATTGATTCTGCTGGATTTGGCTGAATCCAAATCTGCTGAGGTTTGGGGGGTTTTGCACACCCCTAGCTAGAACTAATTTGTCTTCCCTGTGAACATTCCAGGTCCAGCAAGAGGATCCCCATCTAACCAAAGCTCCTAGGGTAGGGTTGCCAGACACCCCCCCCCAGTGGAGGTCCCCGGTTACCAGGCCCTGCCCCCCAACCACTGATCAGCTGGCTGGCCGAATGACTTACCAGTAGAAAGAGGAAGGCCTAGGCCACATTTCTGGCATTGCACAGGAAGTAATGTCATCATGCCAGTGACTTGTGGGCAATGCTCTTGTATTTGGACAAAACCTCTATGGTAG
Source organism: Gekko japonicus (assembly GCF_001447785.1). NCBI lineage: Eukaryota > Metazoa > Chordata > Lepidosauria > Squamata > Gekkonidae > Gekko > Gekko japonicus. Next base: position 399,667 of record NW_015175382.1, on the reverse strand, counting down.
AAGCCAGTTTTCCATATAGTTTTTGTCCCAAAAAGAAAGCACCACCTGGAAGTCACTGGTATGATGATGTTACTTCCGGTGTGACTCTGGCAACATAACGTGGGCCTTTTTTTCCTCCTGGTAAGTCCCCCCCATCCCCTGTTGATTGCTAGGATGTGTGTGGCAACCCTATCCTAGAGACAGAGAAGACAGCCAAAGATTGGAAGAAGAGCTAAGTGGGTAGTAGCAGCCCTGCTGTAGAGTAGGGTTTCCAGATCCCTCTGGGGGTGGGGGTTTGCCTGCTTTAGGGGACCTTGATCCGCCAGCCTGGATCTGGTCAGTTGGGGAACCTTGTCCCCAAAGTGCCTGGATCAGGCCAACATGACCGGCATGATAACTGTCCCGCTCCAGGGGTCGCGGGCCCCGTCCAGCCGGCCCCAGGAGCCCCGGTACCCAACCCCGCTCCACAGCGAGACCACTCACCGGCAAGCCGAAGACATGAAGTCGAGCCACCCGGCACCCCACCCGGAAGAGACGGAGACCCGGCAAGGAACCACGGCCACGCCCGAAGATGCGGCGGCGCAGGGGTCAGCGGGCGGGGAGGAGGTTGGGGCATGGAAAGGGGGCAGCTGCAGAGTCGTCCCGTAGAAGCGGGACAGCCAGGCGGCGGCGGCGCGGCCCAAAGGCCGCAGGAACCGCCGCCGGCGCACGAACACATGACCGGGGAACGCCCAACAGCGTTCCCACTAATAACAGGGGGCGGGGCCGGGAGCACGGAGGGGAAGGGGCGGGTTGAGCAGGCCGAGCAGGGAATAAAAGGGGGATACAGAGAGGGCCGGGGAGGAGTACACTCTGCAACCCAGCAAGGAACAAGAGAGAGCACGAGATTGAAGGAACAGAGAGAGGCAAAAGAGAGCGGAAGCAGCGTGTAGGCAGAGGGGCGCTACGGGGTGCATATAACCCCGCCCCCTGCCAATCTGAGGCCACCTCTCCCCCACTTTCTCCTGACTCCCACTCTCCCGTGTCCTGAGCCTCTCCGTGCATCGCGACCTCCGCTCCCACTACGGCCACCGGGGGCGCCCCTCCCGGGGCAAAGGGGGATCACGACAATAACGTCACCTGATATCATTGTGCTGGTCACATCACTGGGGGGGCGCTCTAGTATTCAGCCTGAAAACTCTATGGTATCATAGAGTTTCTAGCAAAATGCTAGAACATCCCCCTTCTGACATGCCGAGCACAATGACATTACTTCCGGGTGACATCATTGCAGTGCGTACGCCACGTGCATGCACCAGAAGATCCCAGGAGAGGAGCTTCTTCCCCCCTGCCGGCCAAAGGTGGGAACCTGGAAACCCTACTGTAGAGGAGGTGGGTCCCTATTCTCAGCTAATGTCCATGAATGGTGGGGGCAACATCAAATTGTATACTCATGTAAAAATGGGGTTGTAGTAATAGACAAAGTAGGCAGAGGAGGCAGAAAGAAGGCATAGCTACAAACATGCACATAGAAGGTGAACTAAGATAGTACTTGGTGGCTTCTTCTAACTGAATGCAAATAACATTCCTCCTGATATGATCAAAAATGTTCAAGGCTTACCCCCACACACTCTTCTTTCTTACATTTCTATTAAAAAGGCAGAAATGATGGTATTGGTATCATCTGTTTTTCCACCTGAGTTCTCACTTTATTTCACTCTTAATGCATGGTGGTAAAGCATCCTGAAAGTGATGTTTTAATACATTTTTTTTGTACTTGTACAGTCACTGATGATTTGACCCAATTATTTCATTGTATATAAACAAGTTTTGTGGTACCTAAAAGACTTTTGTTGTTTTGGCTGTGGCAGACTAACATGGCTACCCCTCACTAATTTTGTATGTTATTGGTTTGACAACAGCTGCTAGACAGGAACATTCTATCATATCCATACTGCTCTACAGAGATTTTGTAGATCTATGGGTATCGATTGATTATCCTTCTTACCTTCCTGCAATGTTGTTTATTTGGGGTTCGTGCAGGTAACACCATTGAGCTGCCTGAGATTTGCTGTTCCTTTCTACTTAAATAAAAGGTGTATTTTTTTAATCCTTAAACAAATAATACTATCAAGCACTCCATCTTTACTGACAAAATAAACCTTTTCTTCTGCTCTTTATTTAAAGTTCTTTTGTTTGGGTGATTGTTTGTGAGTGCCAAATTCCTCTTTTCACTCTGTAGCATGCCAGGGTTTTCAATCAAATAATTCCACATTAACCCTAATGACATTTCATCTTCTATTTCTTGTTAAATGTTAACAGGAAAATGCAACACATCAAACTCTCAGTGCAGCTGATTGAATCACACCTAATCTACTTTTCTGTCTCTCACTGACCCATATGTTTGGCATCTAAAAACAATTACAAGCCTTATTAAATCCTGATTTTACACCTGTAAATATGCTTGGGCTTACCTGCATATTTTTGAAAAATCCAAACTGATTCTGCTTTAATTCATTTAAGAATGTCTACTTGCTTTTTTATATATATAATTCAGTTGCTTACTATTACCATAATAAGAAATGCCATATCATATTCCTCACTTGGTGTTCATAATCAGAAATTTAATGGTGAGTACATGGAAGGGGGAGTAAGAGAGCCATATCCCCCCATCCTAAATCCTTAGACTTCTTGGGTGGGGCCCAGGAAGTCAATGTTATGGGGTTGAGGCTTGGTGATGTCACACTGACTAGTTGTATTAATAGTAATACTTCTGCATACCACTAGGCATGTGCCACATGATAGCAATGTGTAGATATACAGTACAATCCTAAGAACACTTTTTTGGGAGTATGCACCATTGAATAGACCTGAGCAGGAATTGGAATAGACCTGCTAAGGATAGCACTGACAATCATAGCATAATAAAATAATATGAACATTAATTATGTTCTAGATGTAAAACATACTTTAGCTTTGTGTGTGTGTGTGTGTGTGTGTGTGTGTGTGTGTTTGGAAGGGTGAAGAGTGGGAAGGACCAGTCATAGTCAATGGGCAACAGGGCAGCTGTCCCAGGCTTCATGCTGAAGGGCCCTTCAGCCCATGGCCCCACCACCCTGAAAGAAGAGGGGAAGAAGGGCAGCCTTCCCCCCCACTTGCACCTGTCTCATCTGAGGTTTGGGTACCTGAATTCTGGTGGCTGCAGTGGCTACCTCCCATCTCACACAGGGCAAGGTCCGTCCCTTTCTTGGTCCTGGCAGGGAGATGGCAGGAGGTGACAGTGATTCTGGGGAATCCATCCCAGATTTTTATCGAGGGCCTCAGAATCACTAAGATGGCCTCTTGAAAGGATGAAAACAGGAGCTTGACTGAGATTATTCATTGGTGAGCAAGAGAGATTCTAGCACATGCTCAGAGTTATGAACTACTTTACACAGAAATGTATCCACAAGATGTTTTGCAATTAATGAGTAAAATAAGATATTACCCTGACTGAAATTGAGCATTCTTTTTTGTTGTTTTTGTTCTGTTCCTTCCACAGCTCTACAACTAGGGACAATTTCTGACTGCAAACAGAGGAGAAAACCCAAATATAGCATATATTTCACATCAGTTTAATTGTTACATTTAGTTCATTTATACCCCACTTTTCTTCCAAATAGTCCCCCAACGTGGTTTCCAACATTCTTTCTTTCTCCATTTTATCCTCAGCAGGTTAGGCTGAGTGTGTGTGACTGGCCCAAGATCACAGCAAGCTTCCATGGCAGAGGACCTTTGAACCAAGGTCTCCCTGATCTCAGTCCAACACTGTGACCACTACCCCACGCTAGCTCTCATCTGCTCAATAGTCTCACTTGTTGTTGCAGATGGTATAGTGGAGAGAAACAAATAAAGAAGCAAGGGGAGCAAAGGTGAAGGGACAAAGTAAAACAGAATGATTTGGGTGAGGAAGGTGTTAAGTGACTCAGATCCAGCTGATTTACATCTTCCCCTTCTCCTTTCTTTCCCTGGTGATTGGGACAAAATGGCTTTCAGTAGGGATTTGTGTCTCTGTAATGAAAAGCACTAGAGACTGACTTTAAAAAAATTAAAGGAAGGAATTTTGGAGGTGGAATGTGGCATAATTCTAGAAGGGCATTCCTCCTCAAATGCCTGCTTTATTTATTATGTTTATAACCAACTTTATTTATGTTAAGAAATATTAGACTTAATCCACTCTGTTGTCCTTAATTTTGCTGAGGATATTTGCTGGGCATAGCAGGGGTCATTTTGTAGAAAAAGAGCTAGGGGGACTCATTAGCATAACTCATTAGCATATGCCACACCCCCTGACATCACCGGAAGTGTGTCCTCCCCACAGCTGGCGGCGACCTCCAGCGGGCACCAGCAGGGAGCTCCAGGCCCCGCCCTCCCGCACCTCACCCGGGGGGATGGCGTCCCCCCGCGTCCCCCCCAAATGACCCCTGGGGCATAGTATTGTCGATAACATTTTAAATCCTAAACTGTATGGCACTATAATATCACAGGAGAAGGATTGCCTTCAATATGGAGACCTGTCTAGATGAAGAGAAGAAGAGTTGGTTTTTATAGTCTGCTTTCCTCTACCCTGGGGGCTGTGGTGGCTCAGTGGTTAAGACACTAAACTGCAGACCAGAAGGTTGGTAGTTCAGCAGTTCAAGACCCAAGGGCTGCATGACGGAGTGAGCTCCCATCTCTGGCCCCAGCTCCTGCCAACCTAGCAGTTCAAAAGCAAGAAATTGCAAGTAGATCAATAGGTACGGCCTTGGTGGGAAGGTAACAGCATTCTGTGCACCTTGGCATCTAGTCATGCCGGCCACATGACCATGAAATTGTCTTTGGACAGTGCTGGCTCTTCGGCTTGGAGATGGAGATGAGCACTGCACCCTAGAGTCGGATTCGACTGGCTTTCGAGCAAGGGAAACCTTTACATTTTTCTCTACCCTAAGGAGGCTCAAAGTGGTTTACAATCACCTTCCCTTCCTGTCCCCACAACAGGCACCTTGTGAGGTGGGTGGGGTTGAGAGAGTTCTGAGAAAACTGTGACTGGACCAATATCACCCAGCAGGGTTCATGTGGAGAAGTGGGGGATCAAACCCAGGTGTCCAGATTACAGTCTGCCACTTTTAACCACTACAGCATGCTGTCCGGGCACTGACATCATCTTCTGCATTGCATGACATATAGAAACCTTCTTTGGAATTCTCTCCCAAGTAGGGTTGCCAGATCTAGGTTGGAAAATTCTTGGAGAATTCAGGGTTGGAGCCTAGGGAGAGCAGGTTTTGAAGAGGGGAGGCATTATCCTCAGTAGAGGACAATGCCATAGATTCCTCCTTCCAAAGCAACCATTTTCTCCAGGGGAACTGATTTCTGTAGTTTGGAGATCGGCTGCAATTCTGGGAGATTCCACATGGGATAGCATGGGATAGAGCAGGTAGAGAAAGAGGTACTTTTCTCCCTTACTCACAATACAAAAACTCGTAGGCACTCCATGAAACTGCTGAGCAGTCAGGTTAGAATGGATAAAAGGAAGTACTTCTTCACCCAAAGAGTGATTAACACATGGAATTCACTGCCAAAGGAAGTGGTGGCGGCTACAAGCATGGACGGCATCAAAAGGGAATTAGATAAGCATATGGAGCAGAGGTCCATCAGTGGCTATTAGCCACAAGGTATAGCTAGGGGCTCTGGGGCAAGTGATGCTCTCTCTTCTTGGGGCTTGGGCGGGGTCAACTGTGGGAGGGCTCCTAATGTCCTGGCCCCACTGGTGGACCTCCTGATGGCACCTGGTATTTTTGGCCACTGTGTGACAGAGTGTTGGACTGGATGGGCCTTTGGCCTGATCCAACATTGGTGTCTCTTATGTTCTTATGAGATTTCAAGGCCCCACCTGGAGGCTGGTAACCATAACTAATGGACCATCTTCTGCAATGAGGTCCCATGCTTAGTTCCACAAAGTACAGAGATGAGATGGACAATGATAATATAGTTCAGCAAAGGGAAGGGAGGTATGCGGAGCAAGTTATGGGGTGAGAGGCTTTGCACACTCTAGATAGCAGGGAAGGACTTAAAAATGGTCAACAACGTTCTAAAACTTTGGAAGCCCGGACCAGTATAACTGAACCTTTACTATTTAGCCCAATAAAATTTCTTGGTTTCCAGAGACCATGTAAAAGTTAAAGGTTTCCCTTGCTTGAAAGCCAGTCAAATCTGATTCTAAGTGGGGGTGCTCATCTCCATTTCCAAGCCAAAGAGCCAGGGCTGACAGGAGATATTTCCGCGGTCATGTGGCCGACATGACTAAATGCCGAGGTGCATGGAACACTGTCATCTTCCCACCAAAGTGGTACCTATTTATCTACTTGTAATTTCTTGCTTTGAAACTGTTAGGTTGGGAGGAGTTGGGGCCAGAGACAAGAGCTCACTGTATATATAATGTGATTACATATGACCCTGTGTGAAATGCTCCTAAATCAAACAAGTTCACATTATGCCTAGGAATACTTTCTTTTACAGATTGGGCTATGCAATCTATATCAGAAAACTAGGGTTTCTAGTCTTATCGTTTCTGGCTATTCCTAGAGCAATGTAACAGGAATTCGGAAGTTTCACCAGAAATGACACCACCATTGCCTGAAGGTTAATTTAATTGTTTTCTTCCCGCCAGTTACCAAAGTGCCAGTGGGCAATGTGAGCTGGGGGCAGGAAACCTCCCACCCCCAATGGCATGCATAGCCTCGCACCCAGTGGGAAATTGGGGAGGCAGGGACATGGGGGTGGCCATCAGTGACAATGTGATGGCACTGCCATGAAAACCCGGAAGTGATGTCACATATTTCAAGGGATCCTGCTTTTCTAGGATTTCTAGAGATATGATACAACCAGCCCAATTGGCTGTTTAAAAATTATTTTTCTCCCGGTGTTGCAAGGAGAGGTGGTGGGAAATAGAAGCCAGCGAGGGGGGATCCCTCACCCCTCAGTGGGCAATTCTGCCTAATGGCACATGGCAAGCCTATTTAAAAACAGTTGAGCAGCCAGGTTTATTGCCATATCAAGGCCCGAGGAGATAATGATGAAACAGCCTGAAGCAATAATTTCTTTGCAAGTTGACATGCACATGTAACAACTTAGATAATTCTCTCCTTTTTCTGATTCTGGCTTCTTCTTTTCTGTCCCAAGGCTCTGTAGATCAGAAACTGCTAGGTTGCAGCTGGAAAGGAACAGCAATTACAAGTGAATACTTGTGTTTCAGTATATTACTTGGAAAGACACACTGATACACATTTAATTCAAATAAACAGTTTTAGGCTTTCCAGCATTCAGTTAGAATTCAGCATCAAAGAATGTGCATCACTGTAAGCAGATGCACAGTGTCAGTAACAGCAAATGAGAATGATTGATTATGAAGCAAAATATAAGGCACAGCAGCATTTGATATTACATTGTGAAGTGTAGTGGGTTAGACACATGTAGAAACCACTAATACAGATGTAGTGATCAGCATGGTTTACTGGTACACAACAAAGACAAAGACTACTGGCCGGCTGGCCAACTATATACATACCTGGGGACACACCCCTAGGTCCCGTTGGTGGGTTTAAATCTCCCGCCACGGTCCTATTGGTTCCCAAGTGGAGAGACTAGGAGCCCAGTCCCCATTGTTCTTGCAGAGTCAAGCTCGGGGGTATTCGCTGGCCCCTGGTGGCAGTCAGCGGACATAACACATTGCTTCCATTTTGCTTTCCCAGTTACGCACAGAAAATCTTCTATACCACTTTAAAATGCCCAGGACAAACCCAGCTGTACAGAGCATCATGCTGCTTAATCTACATGAGAAGTGCTTTTCTTTTCTTTTAGTTTAAATGTTCATCCATTTTGAAAAGGTTCAAAAAGATGTCCTCTGAACTGCAACAAGTATACTGATTAGTATGTCTCCCTGATTTTGCCAGCACATAATGAAACAATACAGTTTACTGTTGAAGAAATAATAAAAAAACAGATTGTTAATATTTATTTAACCTCTTCCATGATGTTACATTATTATTTTACTAGCAGTAAAGCCCGTTGTGAAAGCAATACTTAGGCAGTCAGTAGTTGAAAACAGCATCCAAAAGAAGAGATCTCCATATTTTCTTCCTATTTGTAGATCACATTTCTTGCAAGGAACCAAGGGAAGCATAAGTGAGGTCTCACGTTTTGCTATTAACCCTATTTGTTTCGTTTATAGCCCACTTTTCTCCTCAGTGGGTGCCCCAAAGTGGCATACAACATTTCCCCTGTGTTCATTTTATCATCATAGCAACCCAGTGACTCAAACTTGGACTCCTAGATCTGATACTCTAAACTGCTACACAACACTATGAGGTAGGTTAGACTGAAAGACAATAATTTTCCAAAGACCACTAGGTAAGCTTTATGGCTCAGAAAGAAATCTGAGTGCAGATTTCTTGGTAAGAGCCCAGCTGACATCAACATTTTGGCCAGGATGAAATTATAAGTGAATTTGGGAGTTCTTCCTGAGGCTTATCTTGGGCAATCAGTTGGGAGGGCAGGGAAGCCATTTGGTCCAAGCATCAAGCTCAAAGTTGGACTCAAATTTAGATACCTGTTAATTTGGAGCATTTGATAAGTTTCACAGTTTGTTTTGTTTCTATCAGGTGCTCTCATTTTTTAAAGGTTTATTATGGCTAGTGGCCTCAGAATCTGAACCTCTGAAAGAACATGGGGACATCTGAGGAATTTCCAGGAAAAACCCCCTAAATTTGAAAATACTGGCAATACTTATCTGTAATATTTTACAATGATTTCTAATACATTACAACAGGGTCAGAGCATAATAAAACATGGAGCCTTTCATTCCAATTAGAATAATCCTTTGGGTTCAGCAAGGCTGAATTCTAAAAAATAATCCAAAGCAGGACCCAGCAGTCAGGATATCAGGAACTGAGGACAACAGAGAAAGCAAGGACCTGAATAGTTTCAGGATTACTTTCAAGACTCTTTGAGGTGTGCAGGCCAGCACATGGCAATGGCTGCCTCTCACAGACCTCAGTTAAGGGTTCTGTCTGCCCCGATGGAATCAGCACAAAAGAGCCCTTCATCCTTGCTCCCAGGAATTTTATCATTTATCTTTCTCCTCCTAGTGACCAGATCAGGCCGGGTCAAAGAAGCTTTTCCTGAAGTCTTAAGGAGTTTCTTCCTGAATTCTTTTTATTTCTCCAAATCTCTGTTCCCTGCTTGAGGGGGGGGGGGACTGGACCATTCCATTGTTTCTAGCTAGACCTATTAGCATTTCTAAAAAGGTGGCTGAAGTGAGGCTGGAAAACAACTGAACTGACTTCTTCCCTCCTGCCTGTTCTCTGCCCAGAGGGGGGGGGGAACTTTAAAAATGCATGGTGAAGGTTTTGCTTAATTCAAATCTTCAAAGAAAAAGTGCATTTCTTCACACTCCTAATAAATTAATGGATTGGGGTTTTTTTGACATAATCCAAGAGATATAGCACTATCTTCCTTTAGTATATTAATGAATGGGGGGGGAGGGATATAGAGTTGATGGTATTCTACCAACCCATGACAATTTAAAAGTACCTAATCTTTTATAATTTCACTTCCTTCATGTATTTGGAAATTTTTCCAGATCTGGGAACTTCCTCCTTCTAAATCGCAATAATCAGGGGGAGTACTGAGTAGCTCATCTATATTTTCCTATCTTTGCCCCAAAGTCAGAGGTGACGGAATTTTTTTCCTGTTTTCTATTCATGCTTTTAATTCTTCAACTGAAGCCAGGATCTACTTCAAAGCATGAGCATATACTCAGTTGCACCCCGAAGGCCCCTGCCACACAGGGGGAAAATGATGTGGGCAAAGTGCGGCTTTTGAAAGCCGCACCAAAAGAGACACATGGCGGCGGGATCACACAGATCCCCTGAGCCGCCGCGCAGTTGCTCCCCAGCACGATCAGATGCCAGGGGGGAAAGCCAAGGATGGAAGCTCAAGGCAGCCGGCTGCACATGTGTGCACATGTGCAGTTCAGCTGGGAGCCTCGATTGCTCCTGCAGACAGGCGCGCCGGCGATCCGACGGCCACACTTGTTGCGGCGCTTCCAGTAAGTCCTGCTCTTTAGCGGGTTCTTTTTGTATGTGCATTTTTGGCCTGAAGGGCCAGATCGGGGATGGGTGCACACATGTTGCTTCCCAGATGTTGCTGTGAGATCGCGCCCGTTTGCTGCGCCCCCGATCCATCCCTCTCCCGGGCCAAAACCTTCTGTGTGACTGGGACCGAAATGTAGCTACAAATGCTTTCTCATCCCTAGAACATGTAACATGAATCCTTGTGTTGTAATTCAGTCTGTGCTCAGTGACGGCATGGATTCCTCAGATGAACAGCTGCCTGCAGCCAGCCCTCAACCAGTAATTGAACAACTGGCTGCAGCTGGCTCTGAGCCAGGAGGAAAGCAACAAATGTTAAGTTACCAGCTGATCAGAAGTCACAGCCTATAGCTGAAACAGAGCCAATACCTTGTAGCTCTGAAGCCATAAACAAGTCTTCAGAAATTACTTCCAACCCACCTAGCTCACCCACACCCCTGCAGCACCAACACTGTCAAAGATGCATAGAATTGTAGGAAAGGAGAAGGAGTGTGAGACTCATGGCTCATCATCAGCTGTCTATTGATGAGATGGATGAATAGTTTCAGGATGAATGCCCAGGAACTGGCTAGGAGTGTAGCTCATTAAGACTAGGCTATAAAATCAGCTGGGAGAAGCTGCAGTTTTGTGGACACAACAAATAAACATTGCTACTGAACCAGGCCTTGCTGTCACCAGACTGTGACGCCGAACTCCATTCAACTCCAGGCAAGCCCGATCTCATCAGATCTCAGAAGCTAAGCAAGGCAGACCCTGGCAAGTATTTGAATGGGAGTATTTGGGTCAGGATACAGAGGCAGGCTATCAAGCCACTTCTCTGAATGCCCTCCATGCCCCAGTAGGGGTTGCCATGACTTCCAGGCATGGGCACACACACAAAATTGCAAAAATACAAAAAACCCACCCCACCCTGTGTCAATACACCATCACTTACCTAGCTACTATCCCACATAAAATACAAACAAGACACTGCCACTCATGGCTTCCCATATATGAAGTAGGCATATGCATGATCTTTACCCACAGCCCTTTGCAATTCTTCCTGACATCGGGGGGGGGGGAGGCATGTGAAGAACCTGAATGGAAAAAGAAACCCCAAATATTTATATATACATTCACATTCCTAATCCAGCAATGAAACTAGGGAACCTGAGTGCTAGGCTTTCCCCAGCCAAACTGACCTTTTTCAATAAACCTTTATTTTTATTTTTTACAAAGGTCTGTGTTATTTGTGTGCATTTAACCCTGAGGACCCACAGGGCTGAGTACTGCTCAGGTAAACCAGAGTGGTAGCCCAGGGGGACCCAGGCATGGGATTCTTACAGGGACTCATGCCTATGGATTTGAATTCTTTGTTCTGCTTGGATTGCTGTCCATAAGCCTCTGCTTCCCTCTTACTCTAACTCTTTAGCTTCTCCCCCTCCCCCTTCTTGAGTGATACACATTGCACAGTGTATGGGCTTTTTCATCCCAACATGGATATTTTCGTATTAGGCATGATTGTTGTATGCTTAAAAATAATGTGGCTGTTTAAGTGGATTAGCTGTTCCCCGCAGTGAAAGTTACCTCTGATTTAATCATATTCCAGGTCTCTGAATTCCTTCTAGACCTGCTTAGGAGTCTCATCTCTTTGTTAAATGATCCCTTGGTTACTGTTTCGAAGTATCATTCCCCTAAAGCTGGGTGAAAACCTAAGCCAGCAGCTTCTTTTATCTCTGGAGTGAGGGGAAGTGTAAGTAATGTTTCTTCTTTATGTGCAGGTTTCGCAAAGTAAATTTACACAAAAGAGAGCCTCATGGTAACAGTGGGAAAAGTTTAATAAATAGAACAATATTAATAAATAATAAATAGAATTGTATACTTATTTTTCCTAAATTTATTTTAAAGATTAAAAATTCATAACAGCATTTGTATCCTTGGGTGTCTTCTACATTTTCAAAATATTATCCATCATGAAGTACATTATAAACACTATCAGAATTAGAGACAAGTCAGTTCATTGTAAATACTTTTTTCTTAAGTATCCATTGAATCTCACTGAGGAAAAGGGGGAAATTATTAATAATGATAGTCCAACTTGTCACTGTTTTCAGAAAAAAGTACTTATTTTTTAAAAAGATTTCTTAGGTCCCTCTAATTCATTGTAGAGCTTAGTGCAAATTTATCATGCTAATTTGGTTCATTGAAACCATGATCACTGACTAATGATAGTGTGGAAATTGAAGATATGGCTTTAGCACCCAAAGTATAGAAATAATTGATGTAATTAATCCAGACCTAGCATGGAAGAGCTATTAAATCAATAGGATTTCATGTCTTTCATATTGGTGTATTCATGTTAATGGAATCAAATCCAAGAACCAAGAACCTTAGCAGTACACTTTCATTGTTTTATACAGATAACACTGGCATGTATTAACACATTTTTCTCTGATTTTTTAATGCTGGGAAAGACTTGCTGATTATATTATAAAATATTGTTTAACACAGAATGGACCCTGGAGTGGTCAATTAATAGTTCAAAGTGATATACTCCAAACTATTTATGTTGCCAATATGAAGCTAGTATCTACTCTGATCATTTTAGAGGACAAGTAGGATGGCTACCTGTAAAACTAAATGCCTTCTAAGTACAGAAACCAACATAATGCTTTGCATTCCAATTAATAAAAATGTGAGTAAACAGTGTGAGAAGTTTCAAATATGAAAGAAGAAGAAGAAGAAGAGATTGGATTTATACCCCACCCTTCACTTGGAGTCTCAGAGCGGCTTACAAACCCCTTTCCCTTCCCCTCCCCACAACAGACACCCTGTGAGGTGGGTGGGGCTGAGAGAACTCCGACACAAACTGCTCTTTTTCAAGGACAGCTGTGCCAGAGCTTGCGACTGACCCAAGGTCACATCAGCAGGTGCAAGTGAAGGTGTGGGGAATCAAACCCGGTTCCCCCAGATTAGAGTCTGCGCACTTAACCACTACACCAAACTGGCTCTGAAAGAGGTGATATTTTTGGATACTAAGAAATCAAAATCCAACATGAAAAGATCCCCCTCATTACTATAGCTATTATTACTAATCTGAACAGGAAAATGAATGGGGAGAGTGTTTATCTTCTCACCTTGCTGTTCCACTAAACATGCTTCCCAATTGGCTACCAAACAATTTTAATTACCCAATGGTGCTTCATACCAAGTGGGCAAGGGCAAACTGCTCTCTAGCATTAATACAGGGAATTCTACATTCTGTAAGAGTTTTACACTAACTCTGTTGTCATTTCTGTACAGAGTAAACAGTTGGTTTTTATTAGTGCCCAATTCCTTAGCTGGATTTAGTTGGAAACTTTTTTGTGTGTGCTGCTAGATCATTGTTGCTGCTATGATAAATGGCTTTTATGATAACTTGCTATGGTGCCAATAGATGTCTTAACTACTTCTGTGTCTTCATTGTGGTTTATTGAAGTTCTTTTTATTGTATTTTCCTTGCTGTGTTTTTAACAACTGTACTGCTGCTTTCAGCATAATCTTTAATCGTTGTGCTGCTGTTTTTATCCCTTTTTTAATTTTACGTACTTTAGTGTTGTTTCATTGTATTTTTATTTATGATTGGATTCCCTAGCTATTAAATTTGAAAGGCAGAATGAAAATATTTAAAATAAATAATAATATTTGTTTTGTCTTTGCTGCCCCCCTTTAATAAGCATACAAATACATCACAACTCAACAAGTTAAAATAGATCAGTAATGAGGAAGGATCAGAAAAGCTGTGTGAGAGATAATCACTGAATCAGAATCTGATCTACCTCAGTTATCTTAACTGGAGCACAAAATCAGAGGTCATCAAGCTTAATTAAATGTAAACCAACTTTGATAGACATTCATCCTGTCTTCTTTTAAAGCCACCAAGGATAAAGACGCCACAAGATCTTTGCCTGTGTTCTCCATTTGTCATCCCCCCCCCAAGTTAGAAGATTTGTTTGATATTTAATGTAATTTTTTCATCCTGTGCCACCACTTTGTGCCTTTACCCACACTAAAAGTGGAAGCAACTAAATAATTATTTTAGATTTCTAAGAACCCTACTTCATGGGTGCCTTTTTAATTTTTCATGTTGCACCGCAGCATTCTATTACTTATATAGGCAACTGAGGGAAGAAATTCTATATTGTCCAATGAATGTTCAATCTTGTACTTTCTCTTCACTTGAAAGAGACTGCATTATGGATTTGTTCTGGCATACACACACATTGGAGACACAGGACACCACGCATGGGTTCAACTTATGTAAATGGCTGATCTACTTCACTGCTTATTTCAATAAACTGATGATTTTGAGGGTGGGCTGTCCTACACATCCATGTGCCTTCTGGACAGACCCACCCCAGCTCCAAACGTGGCCAGCATTTCCACAAGCCTTGTTGATCCCCACCTGCACATCCGTATGTGCAGAGAGGTGTCCAGCTTCATTCCTTTCCCCTGAGCTGCCCCAAAGCTACTGCCAGGTTCAAATGATGCCACTTGGCACAAAGGGTACTCTTTCACAGTGCAAGGCATGTGATGGCCTGTTCCGGACATACCCTCCATCATGTAGATGTCTCAGGGTGCTTGCCAATTAGCCCTATCTATCCAAAGCAACCTGCCTTGTTCCTGTCAACTAGTTGTGGTCCAACCAGTTATTAAAACCTACAGTATGGAACAGGCAAGAAAGAGACTCCCAACACATCCAATTTCCAAGAATCCCCCAAAAGTCTTGCTTGGACCTCTATAGCAAACAGCTATTCCCATGCTATCCCAAGAAGGCTACTGCAGGGAGGGCGAGTAGGTCAGCTGCAGTGAAAAGACTGAAGGTGAGAGGGAGCAGCAGGGCAAAATGGCCAGCTTTCCTAATCTTTTTTTTTGGTAAACAAATTTTATTTTCTCAGGAATACAACATATAAAACATTTCATTCTATCAATTGTCTACCCCATTCCCAGTTCCTCCCCTCCCTCCAATGGCTTCCCACAATGCTTCCACCCCTGCTCCAAATTACTTCATATCATCAACAATATCAGTTTTTCATCATTACAATCTAAAGATAACATCGTTTGACTTAATATTGATCTAAACATATTAAGTTTTGTTTCACATCCCAGTTCTTTTCCAGATAAATTTTAAAATCATTCCATTCTCCAAAAAACTCATCGTCTTCTTTGTTATTCAGTTTTTTTGTAATCTTATCCATTTGTGCCATGAACAGAACTTTTTGTATCCATTCTTCAACCTCTGGTACCTTTTCTGTCTTCCAAAACTGAGCATAAATCATTCTCGCTGTCACTATCAGGTACCAGAGTAAAGTTTTTTTAGTCGTATTGACTTCTTCCATTTTAAGTCCCAAAAGCAGAATTTCCGGTGCTTTTTTAAAAGAACATTTCAATATTTTTTGCATTTCATTGTGGACTTTTGTCCAAAAGTCTACAGCTTTCTCACAAGTCCACCACATATGATAAAATGAGCCCTCATGCCTCTTACATTTCCAACATTTGTTTGACATATTTTGATTCATATTTGCAATCTTCTTAGGTGTCATGTACCACCTATACATCATCTTATAACAGTTTTCTTTAACATTAGTACATGTCGAGATCTTAATAGAGTTTTTCCACAAATATTCCCAAGTTTCCATATCCACTTCCTTATTCATATTAATAGCCCATTTTAACATTTGTTCTTTAACAGTTTCATCTTCAGTATACCATTTTAACAACACCTTATACATTTTAGAAATATTTTTTCCTCCTCCACTCTCCCATACCTTTTCAATTTCATTTTTTTCCTCTCTAAAACCATAGTTTTTTTTGTCAGATCTAAAAAGATCATAAATCTGCATATATTTCAACCACTCATATTCATATTCAATTTCATTCTGCTTTTTCATTACCCACTCTGTTCCCTCTTTTTTAATTAAATCTCTATATGGCAACCAGTCTCTACCTCGCTGTCTTGAGTAAGATATCAACACTTCTACTGGTACAATCCACAATGGTCTTAAGTCACTCTGGTACTTCTTATATCTTGTCCATACCATATACAAAGCTTTTCTCACCAAGTGAAGTTTAAAAAAACTGTCCATTTTTATCTTGTCATACCATAAATATGCATGCCAGCCAAATCTACAATCATGCCCTTCCAACCCCAACAATCTGTCATTTTCAAGCTTCACCCATTGATCCATCCATGTTAGACAAACCGCTTCATAATATAGTCTAAGATTTGGCATTTGTAGACCTCCTCTTTCTTTGGCATCACAAAGTATTTTCATTTTGATCCTTGGTTTCTTGCCTGCCCAAACAAATTTTGACAACTCTTGTTGCCACTTGGCCAACAAATCCGTTTTATGCAGAATTGGTATTGTTTGGAACAGGAACATCAAACGTGGTAGGACATTCATTTTTATAACTGATATTCTTCCCATCAGTGATAAGTTCATTTTATCCCATTTCTTAAAATCTTGAGTCAGCTTAGTCCATAATTTCTCATAATTATTCTTATATAGGTCTATATTTTTTGCCGTTAATTCAATTCCAAGGTATTTTGTTTTTTTAACTACTTCACATTGTACCAGTTCTTGTAGTTCCACTTGTTTTTGTTTGATCATGTTTTTACATATAAGTTTTGTTTTATTCTTATTTACGTAAAAGCCGGCCAATTCTCCAAACTCCTTTATTTTTTGAAAAAGCAATGTCAATTTTTCTGTTGGGTTTTCCACCATAAACATTACATCGTCTGCAAATGCTCGATATTTGTATTGGTGTCCTTTATGTGTCAAGCCCTTTATTTCTTGATCGTACTGTATTTTTTGTAAAAGTATTTCCAATACCCAGATAAATAATAACGGTGATAACGGACAACCTTGCCTTGTTCCTTTCTGTACTTTGAAGTTATCTGTCAGTTCTTTATTCACATTTATTTTAGCTCTTTGTTCAGAATAGATAGCTTCAATACAATTTCTAAAATGTTGTCCCGCTTCAATCTTTTCCATCATCTGGTGCATAAAATTCCAATTAAGATTGTCAAAAGCTTTTTCTGCATCAACAAACAGAAAAGCTACTTCTTTTTCTGGGTGCTTTTCATAATATTCAATTGCGTCCATTACTATTCTTACATTGTCTCTAATCTGCCTTTTGGGTAAAAAGCCCGCTTGATCTTCAGAAATTACCGTTTGTAAATAGTTTTTCACCCTTTCTGCAATAATTTTTGCAAAGATTTTATAATCGTTGTTCAAAAGAGATATTGGCCTGTAGTTCTTTACATTTGTTGAATCTTGTCCTTCCTTTGGAATCAAAGAAATAATTGCTTCTTTCCATGAGTCCGGCACCTTTTTGTTTTCTCTTATTTCGTTGGTTAAAGCTTCCAGGACCGGGGAAATTTCTTCTTTCATCTTTTTGTAGAATTTCGCTGTAAATCCGTCCGGCCCAGGCGCCTTCCCCAACTTTGTCTCTTCTATTGCCTTCATCACTTCTTCTTTTTGAATTGGACCATTTAATAAATCTTTGTATTCCTTACTTATTTTTGGTAGTGGAATCTCCTTTAAATATGTTTTAATCTTCTCAAGATCAACTCTAGTTGTTTGGAATAGTTTAGCATAATACTTGAAGAAACATCTCTTTATTCCATTAGGATCAACGAACTCTTTTCCATCTTCTATTATTTTGGTTATCATTCTTCTCTCTCTTCTAGCCTTAAGTTGCCAAGCTAAGTATTTTCCCGGTTTGTTCGCCCCTTCAAAAGATTTCTGTTGTAACTTCTTTAAATTCCAATACATTTCCTGATTCCAAGTCTCATTCAGTTGTTCCTTCAGCAACTTTAATTCTTTAATAATTTGCTTTTTTCCAGGCTTCTTTTTTAATTCCTTTTCTTTCTGAGCAATTTTTTCTAACACTTCTGTTTGTTTTTGAAGTTTTTCCTTTTTTTGCTTCACGTTTTGCGAGATGAGAATTCCTCTCATCACCGCTTTATAAGCATCCCATACAATCTGTATCGGTGTTTCTTTATTTAAATTTTGTTGAAAGAATTGTTTCGTTTCTTCCTTTAACATCTCAATTACCGTTTTCTTATCCAACAAGTCTTCATTAATCCTCCACAGAAAGGGTTTTTTCCTTTCTGTGGAACTCCATACCACCGGATTGTGATCTGAATTACATCTTGGCAAAATTTCAGTCTTATGTGTTTTCATTGATAATTCTTCAGACATCCAAATCATATCAATTCTGGAAAAAGAGCAATGTCTATTGGAATAAAAAGTAAAGTCTTTCTGCATCGGGTTCCATTTCCTCCAAACATCTTCTAATTTTTCTTGCTTAACTAATTCAAAAAAATTCTTTGGCAATTTTCCGCTGAATTCGTTGTCCTTTTGTGGTTTTCTGTCTAGACGATCTATTGTCCCATTAAAGTCTCCGGCCATAATAACTTGCTCATAAGTCAATTGTTGTAATTGGTCAGTTATATCCTTAAAAAATTTTTCCTTTGCTCCATTGGGTGCGTACACGTTGATCAACAATGTTTTTTTCTGCTGAATCATTAATTCCACACCCACGTATCTGCCATCTATGTCCTTAAAAATTTCTGTAGGTTGTAACTCCTTCTTCACATATGTCACAACTCCTTTTTTCTTGTTTGAGGCCGCAGAACAAAATTCAATTCCAAATAAAGCATTCTTTAAATATTTTATATCCTGTTTTCTAATATGTGTTTCTTGCAAGCATATCACGTTGCATTTCTGTTTCTGTATCCAATGATTGATTCTTTTCCTCTTGTTTGGTGAATTTAATCCATTAACATTCCATGACAACAATTTGTACTCCATTATGCGTTTTATTTTAAAGTTCTCCAAAGACGTCCGCATTGTCCGCCTTAAATTTATAAAAGTCCATCATCGATCTGGTGACAACTAGTCCTTTTGTAGGAAAAAGGCACAATGACGCAAGAAAAAGGGAATTATGTATGGAATTAGTTTCCTGTAAAATGTGTATGTGACACACATCTCCAGCCATGTTCACTTCACAAGAGACTAAACCAGGAAATAATCTTTATGAATAATGGTAACATTTTGGGGGCACTTTTGGCACCATCTCTGTTGCTCTGGACACACATGAACCATAGTATAAATCTTGGGTTTGCCTCAGTCGCTATGCAGATGTTCTCAAATGTAAGGGCTGATTCTTGACATTTTGGGGGTTGAAGTAGATCCAATCCTAGGTCTCACAACCGGTTTAAGTTCTGGGTCTGAGTCGGCTCTTTTCTTGCCTCTCCTGGTCTCCGTCTTGGCGATTTCTTTCCAATTCACAGATTCGCAAAATAAAGCACTCTTCTAGATGATAAGATTTAGTCCTCCATGCCTCTCTGTTTACGCTTTCCAAAGACCCTTAGAAATATATTAAAAAAGCAAATTTAGTTGAAGTCCTCCTCAAAATGTCGGGCGCAACTTCTCTATGGTAATTTCATGTAGAGTAGGTCAGATTGGTATTTTGCAGGCCCTTCCTTCCGCATAAAACTCACTTCCGGTCCGGCACCTTTAAAAGTTCCACTGTCTTCCTTTCGCTAATGCCCGTCTAGGAATTCAACTTCCTGGATGTTTCACACGGACCTCTTTCTTTGTGACACCAGCCTGCTCTTCCCACGCTATTGTTCGTGAGTTTCGATTTTACAGTTGCGCACACGGCTCCATCTTCACCACAGGAATGTTAAACAATAAGCGTTTTTACAGTTTTTAAAGGCTTCAATCAACTTTTTTCTCTCCGGAATCGGATTTCTGGGATTTACTATTCATTTTCCGCTCAACCGCTTAATTCAAATTGACTCCAAACTCAGTTCAGGTAATTCAGCTTCTTCCGAAGCTGGATTACGCCAACCTCACACTCCCTCTAGGGCGCTGCTGCCTGCTTGTCCCCCCCCCTCGCTGGGGAGTGATGCGTTGGGCTGTGTATTGCCCAAACTGTCAAAAGTGGCCGTCGCTCGCTTCGCACGATCGCGAAACGCTTCAGTCCTCCATCTTAGCCAGCTTTCCTAATCTGATTGACTGCTGTTACGTACTGAGCTGGAATGCTACCTAGGACCTTGACCAAGCTTGGGTAGCCAAAAATAGGCAGCCAGGATCCTGGAAGGAACCAATTGAGAGCCAGTTTGGTGTAGTGGTTAAGTGTGCTGACTCTAATCTGGGAGAACCGGGTTTGATTCCCCACTCCTCCACGCACCTGCTGCTGTGACCTTGGGTCTGTCACAAGCTCTGGCACAGCTGTTCCTGAAAGAGCAGTTTGTGTCAGAGTTCTCTCAGCCCCACCCACCTCACAGGGTGTCTGTTGTGGGGAGGGGAAGGGAAAGGAGTTTGTAAGCCACTCTGAGACTCTGAGTGAAGGGCGGGGTATAAATCTGATCTCTTTTTCTTCTTCTTCTTAAGCTAGAGTGGGAGTGTAAATAGCCTATCACTGGGTGTGGGTGTGGGTGTGTGTTGGGTGAGGTGTTGGGTGCACATTTAAGCAGGGCTGTGGTCCTGCTGAGGTTGTCTTATAGTTAGCTGAAATCACTAATAAACTATGAGCTGATCACTCAACGCGTCTGAACCCAGTATATTTCACTGGTGATGAAGGTTGGATCCTGATGAGAGAGCCTGCTCCAGCTGATAGCACCACATCGCTCTCTGAGCCCCAGAGCCCCGTGCATTGCACTGCTCTGGAGACCATGGCTGCTGCTTCAGGATTCTTCGACACATTCAACACCACCACAGAGGACTGGGAGTCCTACCTCGGCTGGTTTGAGTTCTTCTTGCAATCCTCTGACATCAACGAGGCAGAAATGAAACATGCCACATTCTTCTGCATCTGTGGCCGAACCACTTATGAAATCGCCCACTCACTCCTCACCCCAGTGGAGCTCAGGGACACAGACTATCAAAACATCATAGACCGGCTTCGTGCACGCTTCTCCCCTAAACCACCGGTCATCACTGCCCGCCATGCATTCCACAATAGGAACCAGACCATGACCGAATCCATCTCGGAATTTGTCACTGCGCTCTGGTGGATCACCCGGCACTGGAAGTTTCCAGACCTCGAGGATGCCCTCCAGGATCGGCTAGTCTGCAACCTACGGGGTGAGCAAATTCAGAAGAAGATCCTTGCCCAGGGTGACCCTAAATTCAAGGAGGCCATGGAGATGGTCCTTGCCGCCGAGTCTGCCGAGCAATTCACCACAGAGGTCCGGTGCAGGAAGGGCATACTATTGTCATGCCTGCCCCTGCTGATGTCATGCCTGCCTTTGCTGATGCCCCTGAACAGGCTCCTGAGGACCCTGAACAGGCTCCTGAGGACAGTACTGCAGCAGAAAGGCAAAGACTGGATCCTGTAGCTGAAAGCTATCTAAGTGGTGAGGAGGATAGAGCCTCCCAGGGAACACCTGCAAGGGATCAGTCTCTGCTGCAGCCCAGTAATTCATCATCAGACTCGCCTCCACCTGTAACCAGGCTCAGGAATGTAAGAAGACAACAGCTGAGAGAGCGAAGGCAGAATGCACGCATGCGTGCCAGAAGATCTCTTAGCCCTGATTACTGACAGGATCCTGTCCTCACTCCTGGCTAGCTAATGAGTTGATTAGCTAGCACTGTATATATGCAAGTCTGTTGCCAGCAGTCATTTGTGCTGGCAACGTCATTTGTTCAGGACCTGAATCCTTGCATCTCTGCTCCAGACCTTGTGGAATTCTTCTCGGCTTGATCCTCTGCTTTTGACCTTTGGCTTTGTTGACCCTGCGTTCATCTCTGACTCCTCTGGTATTGTTGTGATTTATGGACTTGAAACTTTGGTATGTCTGACCCTGCTTTTGGACTGTGATTTAAACCTGCTTGAACCTTGCTACCTGGTTTGCCCGGCTTGACCTCGGACTGTTCCTGGACTTTTGCTTGCTTGTGTCACGCCCCCTGGTCCTGCCGTGACAACTATCTTGGCAAAGGCTGGCCATGGCCACCAACCACATGGACAGCCCCGAGGAAGAAGAGGATGAGGTACTGCAGTTGCAGCGCCCCACACGCCGCCACATGCCACCGCATCGCACAACTCACAAGCACCGCCCCACACAGGTGACTCTGCCACCTCAACCACATACACCAGCTGCGGAGAACCCCATGAGAGGAGGTCCTACCAGTTCCATGAAGCCACGTGCAGGAGCTGTGGAAAGGTCAGCCACATCACCCAAGCCTGCCGCACCAAGGGAAACTGGAGATGACCTATAGCAGCGCCCACATCAATGCACTCTGAGGAGCTCCACATCACTTCAGTCCAACACCAGCAACAGGTACTACAATTGCTCCAGGACACCCCTAAAAAATTTTCAGTAACAGTCCTCATAGAAGGGAAGCCCTGCATGATGGAACTGGACACTGGGTCCTCCCTTTCCATAATCTCAGAGGACATATTAAGGAGACTCTGTCCCAAGGGGAGCCCTCCACTACAGCCGGCCGGCTTCACCCTGCGTGACTTTTCAACGAATGAGGTGTCCACCCTGAGGGTAGGCAAGTTCTGAGTGCAGTGCCGGCACTTTGACAAACTACTGGAATTGTTAGTAATAAGAGGCAGCCACACAAGCCTCCTTGGACTTTCATGGTTCGCGACCCTGGGGTTCAGGGTGACAGGAGTAAACCACATGGCCACCAGAGATTTTCAGAGAGTGTGCAATGAGTTGGGGACAAAGGTTATGACTTGTGGTAGAGGACCTGCTTTGCATACAGAGATTCCAAGTTCAATCCTTGGCCTCTCCAGATAAATGACAGCAGGTAATGGGAAAACCCTGTTTCTGCCTGAGATCCCAGAGAGTCACTGCCTGTCAAAGTAGGCAACACTGAGAGGGTCCGACTTGATGTAAGCTAACTTCCAATAACCATATGTATGTTCGATAAAAAGAAGCAGTTTCACGTCCTCAGTGATTTGAATGACTGTTTTGAGAAATGTATCTTAATCAATTCCATTATTTATATAGATGTCTTTCACATGATAAACAAAAGTGGATGAATCCATTATACCACAGCAGTTAAATGAGTTTTGGTATGTGAGCTAGGGATGATCTTAGATTTCCAACCCCTGTTGTTTTAACCTGAAAATCCACAGTTTGATTTCACTTCTCCCTTGTGTGAACTGAATCCACATTTCTTATTTTTGTACAATATTCTTTTTCTTTACACAATTTCCCCCTATTAAAAAAAATACTTTCTATAATTTATTTATTTATTTATAACCTTTCTCACTGAAACTCAAGGATATGTTGTTTGTGTATCAATAACATTATGCATATAAAAGAGGTTTGTTATATGCACAAATACCATACAAACTGTGTGTGAAAACTGTACATGTGTACCAACTAAAAGCAAATCTACAAGATTCAGGCCAAATAACAGAGAATAATTGATAAAAATATTAAAACTTTTTCAAAGAAATTAACATTTGTTCATCTCAAAATGAAAACAATAAGGTAAGGATCAATGACATTAATTGAAGCTTCTGTGGAATACTGTGCATTTTTTTCTTTCCATCTTTAATAAAGAGACCTTGATGATGCTTGTTTTCTGGTAAAAGACATTGATAAGCAATTCTAAAATCTTTAAAATATGTGCATTTGATTCAATCAAACACCATTTATCTTAGTCATGGTGGCACTTTAGGCTCCTTTTACCAGCATAGCACTCTGGGAATTTTTAGAACCTTCTGTAAAACTGCTGTGATTTGAATATCATATTTTCTATATTCAGGTTACTGATGCTTTAAATATTGATATCCTTCAAAAACTAATAGCATGCTTTTTAGTTGCCAGCTCCAGAGAATTCTGAATTTTCTTGTCCTTCCCAATCAGTATCAAATAAAACCCTTTCTACTTTTCATTAATATAGCTTAACTGGGACTATTTTATTATCAGGGTTTTGAAAAAAATATTTCCAGCCATGGGTCTTATGTAATTGATATGAAACTATTGTGGCATGGATAATTAGGTCTCTATATAAATCAATGTTGACAAGCTGCATAAATGATTAGGGCAAAAATGGCTAATTTCACAGTTTTATCTGTGACATAAAACTTTCAGAAAAGGAAAATTTATACTGCTGAAGAGATCCTTAGATATTTCATTCCCCCCTCCCTGAAATATGGTAATAAGGTAGATTAATGCCACCTCTCAAAATACCTATAATTTGCTCAAGGAAAGTAGATATCAAGAATACTATAAGATATAGAACTTTGGAAGACTTATAGGGCAAATGATGATCATCCTCTACCATATCAACCTTAGTAGCACGTTTATTAAATACATTTTTATCTTGCCTCTTTTCTAAGTAGCTCAGGATGGCATACATCATTCTCCACTTCTCTATTTTATTCTCATGCCAATCTTGTGAGATAGATTAGACTGAGAGAGAGCAACTGGCCCTAAGACACACTTCATGGCAGAAAGGGGAAGTGAACCTGGATTGCCTAGACCTGCGTACTATACTCTAATGACTCCACTACACCAATATAATATTTATCTAATGTTGAGGTTCATAGAAATCATAACATCTGCTTTTTAAAACTGCATATCTATTCTGGACTCCTGTAGTGGTTTGATGACATTGTTGCAGCTGTTCTTAGTATTTCATCTTTTCTTTACATAAGGTTCTACCATCTCTTCTCCACAATTATTGGAACTAAAAAACAAACAAAATCACAGGTATCTTTTAGTACAATAATAGTGTGTGGGAGTGGGAGACCCTTATACTGGGAAGAGTTATTAATATGTGAGAAATAACAGCCAAAGTATTATTTTAATTCTTTATTTAAAAAAAAAGCAAAAAAAAAAAAGAACAAGGGGAAAAACTCCAAATCCGGCAACTAGATAGATTTTTTTAAACATAAAAGAAAAAAAATAGATGCAAAAATATAACAATATTGGTAGCATAAGTTTCTATAAAAGGTTTCCAAATATCTATAAGTCCATACACAGGTTTTCTCTATATGCCATGTGTTTAAATACTGGTGAAATTCTAAGGTCTTCAATCCATTGATTTACTGGAGGTTGGCATTTATCTCTCCACTATTGTAATATGAGTCTTTTAGCCATAATGAGAGTCTATTTTTGTTGACCATTAATTAGCCTCCAAGAGATGGGCACGTAGTTTAAAAGTACATAAGCATCTTCAAAAAGCAATGAACATTCTAATATAATATTGATATGAATAATTACTTTCCCCCAGAAAAAATGAATGACTGAACATGCCCAAAGCATATGTTTAAAGGATGTGTCCTGTGAGTTACAGTGTCAACACTTAGACACTTTACTCAGTCCTTTGCTAAAGAGTCTCTGTGATGTCCAGTAGAAGAAGAAGAAAGAGATTGGATTTGTACCCCGCCCTTCACTACCCAAAGATGTCTCAGAGCAGCTCCTTTCCCTTCCCCTCCCCACAACAGACATCCTATGAGTTAGGTGGGGCTACGGCTTGCCCAAGGTCATCAAGCCAGGTGCAAGTGGAGGAGTGGGGAATCAAATCCAATTCTCCCAGATTAGAGTCCGCGCACTTAGCCACTACACCAAACTGGCTCTCCTAAACATTTTTTTGCTGAATAAATCACAATTTAAAATCCATGGAGAGAGCAGGTATAAACGTCAAGGTCATATCCTTGGCAAAAAAGGGCGATGTAGCTCTTTATTCAATTCATTTCTGGGACTCTGCATATCATATTTTTAATCAGCATCAAATATTTATAGACAAACATTGAAGGTTTGTTTTTCTCATCAGTTCAACTAGAATTTCCAGGGCTGTGGTCACACACACTAAATAATCCACTTTCAATCCACTTTCCAACTGGGTTTTGCCAGTTCACACAGTAAAAATCCAGTTGGAAAGTGCACTGAAAGTGGATTGAAAGTGGACTATTTAGTGTGTGTGGTCACAGCCCAGGAGACACAAGCCACCTGTTGGATAGGTTGGCATCTCCAGCTTGGGGAATTCCAGGAAATTTGGGGGCAGTGTCTGGGGAATGCAGAGTATGGGAAGGCATGGGAACTCAGTGGGAAAATATTGCCATAGTGTCTGTCCTCTGAATTTACTCTCCAGGGGAATTGATCTCTGTAACCAGGAGATCAGTTGCAGTTCCCCGAGAACTCAGGGTTGCAACTTGAGGTTGGTAACCCACTCTGGAGACTTCTGCTATAGCTCTACAAAATTTGATAAATTGAATATGGCCCATTTCTAATGGGAAAAGGGAGGGATGATGATCAGTTTCCCAATGTGCTGATATCACATTTGGCATGATCAAAAGAACCGCACAGTTTTGGCCAAATGCTAGAGTGTCACTGGTGATCTTCGAATGTCACTTCTGGTTGAGTGGTGAGTCTCCCGCCTATCACTAGCTGTCTGCTAGCAACATTAACATATACAGCAATAGACAGTAAAGGCCATGTTCTCTCCTCACCTCCCCCCATTTCTAGTTTGTACACTACAGACTAGATGTTACTGTATTTTTTTTGGCTCTAGTGTTCTTTAAAAGATTAAATAAGAGAGATTATGTTAATTGTGCAGAAAAGAGAATAAAGGGTTTATTAGCCAGTTCATGAAAATCTCTTCAATGGAATTGAACATGGAGCCTATCAACATGGTAAAATTTCATCTGACTCCATCAGCTAGGTAGTTAAGGCTAATCTATGAACTTCAGTTTTTCTTCTCATTCTGAGAGTTATAAATTACTTTAGCAATAGCAATAACTCTGAGTATTTTGAAGTGGATTGGGAGATGTCAGTAGCTGGAAAAAAATGTACAAGCCTCTCTCAATACCCCTTCCCCATTACACTAATGAGGAAAAAATATAGTGATTCTTTAGTGACCCACAAGATATTCTGTAATTGTAAGCACATCTTAATAGCATTGCTGGAGAATCTTGAAAAGACGGGCACATTAAGCACAATGAAAATTCAGCAATTTACTTGGAAGATTATGCAGAAAGCCTCTGTTTAATTTATTGAAACACTTTCAATGGTGTGTTGTTCTATTTTACTCTATCAGCTCCTGAATGATAAATTACTTTTCATGCATTTGATCAAAATAATGATCACTAAATGAGATATGACTGAAGAAATGTAGATTGATACAAGTTCTTCTGCATCAACAGTTGATGGATGTGTTATTTGAAGGACTATGCACCGAATATGAGAGAATTATATTATATGGTAATTATATAAAATAGTCCTAAGGTCAATACAAAAAATGGCAAGAATAGTTTAAGTTGGGAAAATAAAAGGACAAAGGCCAAGGATGGAAATTAATAATAATTTAAATTGGTGATAATGATAAAGGCTGATAAAATAATAGATGAAAGGAAGTGAATTCATAAGCACACTGTTGGTCACCTCCCAGGTTTGCCAACTTCCAAGTGGAGCCTAGAGATCTCTCAGAATTACAACTGATATCTAGATTACAGAAATCAGTTCCTGTGGAGAAATGGTTGCTTTGGACAGTGGCTTCTATGGCTTTATATCCCACTGAGGTTCCCAACCCCCATTCTTCCCAAGCTTCATGCCAAAATCTCCATGAATTTCCCAACCCAGAGTTGGCAACCCTACCCCTTCCCAAATGAATGTGGATGAACTCTGCCTTTCCCTTCTTAGAGAAATAAACACAAGACTAGGGATGGGCATGAACCAGGAAAATGTGGTTCATTTCAGTTCAGGGTACAGGGTGTGCCTGGTTCATGACCCATGAACTGTCATGAACTTTTAGGCTCCAAATGAACTGGTTCAGTTCATGAAGTTTGTGATGCAGTAGAATGCCTCCAGAATGCTAGAGACACCAAACTCACAGAGGATCTCCAGCTGACTATCCTCTACCTGCCCTCCAAGTTTGGTGAGGATTGGATTTACAGGATCTGAGTTAGTTAAAGGTTTGCCCCCCCAGACAGAAGAAAGAGTCAGACAACCAAGGTTGGGTAAAACTAAGGCCACTTTATTAAACATAATGAAAGTAACAGAAGGGCAAATAGCGAACAGTGGCATGGTCAAGGCCTAGTGTCACCTTGACCCCATCCTTACCATACAATGGGCAAGACACCAAGGCCCCGGGTTGGAGCCAATTGTAAGTCGCTTGCAAACCCAGTGGAGTGCAGCAATTGGGATGCCCCTTGAGGATCCCTCCAACACCACCGCACGGCCAGGGTTGAGGATCCATCGTGGCCATCCCCCAAAGGCAGTCTGCAATCCTCATCCCTGACCGCACGGTCGCAGGGGTGATCCTGCAGACCCTATACCCCCCACAGGTATATGCTGATTGGTGCTTACTGAGCTGCATTAACTTTATCTAAACCTAATTCTGCCACCACAAGGGCCAAGCCTCTGCTTAGGCCCCTGTGCCCACTCAAATACCTAATACTAATCTAAGCCCCTGTCATAAATCCTGAAGGAAAATGTCATTTCCCTTCTCAGAAAGGTGAACGCCATCACCCCTGTACAGGTCCAGGCAATCAAGCCAAATCTGGGGGTGAGACAAATAGTGGCCCAACCCAACCTCCAAAATTTTCCGGAGATCCCCATTGGCCTTACGCCTCAATCCCCTTGGGATCCCAAGCGCTATGCCATACTAGGCGTGGAATCATGGCAGACCACACAATTACTGTGTCTGGCCACTGGCACTGAATGAACGTCAGGTCATCCTGGACTTGCAGCACTAGGGCCTTCCCCTTTAGGAATCCCAAGTCGTTACCTCCCAGGTGAATGACCAAAACCTGGGGAGGAAAGTCAGAGCTATCCCCAAACAGAAGAGGGAGGAGGCCTGTCCAGTGTAGGCCCCGGCACCCCCTCCATTCCATAGTGGCCCACTGGCTGAGGCCAAGCTGTAAGCCAATGGTCAATCTATTGTCCTGATGAGCCGCCCAAAAGATGTAGCTGGGGAAAGGATAAGAAATCCATCTCCTGCCACAAAACACAGTACCTAAGAAGAAACAACAGTGAACTCCGGAATTCAACAATGTAAAAAACAGCAATCTCATAATATAGAAATGGGGTGCATGTAACTCTTATAATCAGCTCATCGCCACCTGCCCACCAGCTGAATGTCAGCAGTGGGATAGCCTAAAGCTGCTGCCATGGATGCTGCACCTATTCTGAATGAGTGAGTACCAAACTTCACCCCAGACCAGCCTAACAATCCCAAAGCCTGGGCCGTAACAGCCCAAAACTGGTGCTTTGTCAGCAGGCTCCCATCTGCATGTATAAAGACGTATCCATCCACCCTGCCCCTAAAACCATGTATTGAGACAAAGCCAATACCGGGCAGAGTTCTGTGTCCGAACAGACACCCAACTTAACCACCGACCCCTTATGTCGTTGGTCAGTCTTAGAACCCCTAAATGTAATGTGTGCCTCCTTACCAAAAAATTGGAGGTCCCTATTGTGCAATGCCTTGCCAGACTGGTAAGTCTTGGACAGTACTACCAGCTTGCTTACTCTAAGCGTTCCAAAAAACTGCATGGAAAAGGCAGGCTTCATAACCTGAACTGCAGACGCTGGGCCAGGTTGCTTGCAACCTTTTAAGTACTGCTGGTGAAATAGGATACCTCTGGTCCTTCAAAAACCCCTTTTCCCGAGTCCAACCCTCTAGCATCTTCCTAATACAAAAGTCACCGGCGACTTCCTAAAAACCTAGAACCTTGCTGGCAAATGCAAGAGTAGAAAGGCACCCCCGTATGTAGCTCATGGCCAAACCTGCCTCCTTTAAGGAAACAGAATAATGGAGCAACTGCTCCACTGAAATGGGCCAGACCTTAGCATAACCCTCCTGTTTCCTAAACTCTTCGAACTGGCGAACTGCACGTTCATACCCTCTTCGCGCGCTAGGGGCAATGGTGAGGCCTATTGCCCTGCAAGCCTCAGCCCTCCAACCTGCTATAGCTCCGGGGGCATCCGTGCTGGCAGAAGATCGGCATCTGAAGCAAGCTGACAAAGCCTCACCATCTGTTTGTGAGAGAGAGCATCAGCTACCCCGTTATCCACCCCCGGCACATGCCTAGCTAGAAATAATGTGTTAAGCCTAAGGCACATTACTCTGGGCGATTTGGATGTAAGGGAGTTGATGATGTGGACAACTGTCAAATTGTAAAAATGTCAGTTCCCTAGTTAACCCAGCTGAAACCCACTCCCCAGGTCATTCCTTCATGCACCAATATCCGCGGACATCCCTGCTGTATCAGAAGTGACATTGAAGGAAGCCAAGAACTCCTGCCAAACCTTAAGATCAGCATGCATAGTGCTATTAACATGCATTCTGTGGTGCAGGAGGCATAGCCCAGCCATGGCATCACAGAGCCTCTGCAAGAAGGCCCACCCTGGGGCAACCACTTTGCACGCAAAGTTGAGATGCCCCACAAGCTGTTGCATTTACCTTAAGATGGCCTTCCTTTGAGTCAAAAATGCACTAAGATGGGCTTGCAGATGCTCCATTTTATGGAGTGGCAAGTGGGATGTTTGAGCCACTGTATCCAGCTGCACCCCTAGATAAACTAGCCTCTGCACAGGACCCTCAGTCTTTTCGTGAGCCAAAGGAACTCCCAGCTCATCAGCTCATTGTTGAAAGCGTACTAAGAGCTGGGCACACCTTCCTGTTCCTTGCGGACCCACAAAAAGAAAATCATCCAAATAGTGTGCAACATCCTGAAGGCCCGTTTTAGCTCTCACTGCCCATTCCAGGAATGAACTGAAGCGCTCAAACACAGAGCATGACACAGAATATCCCATGGGTAAAGCCCTATCCATAAAGAATTGGCCATCAAAAGAGAAACCCAACAGCTCAAAATCATCTGGATGCACAGGGAGGGGGCAAAATGCAGACTTAATATCGCACTTTGCCAACTCTACCACATGACCACAGCGCCGCACAACACAAACTGCTTGGTCAAATGAGGTGTACCTCACCATGCACAGATAATCCAGAATGGCATCTGTCAGGTCCCAAAGACCTTGGGTTTGCTTATGTAGATAAATGCAGTCACTCAGCAAAATAAATTCTGAAGACCAGGTTTAAAAAAGGAAAACTACTGGATTTAATTGAAAAAAACTTAGTTGTAGAAAAAGGGATGTAAACAAGCAGGAAACATCCAATCATAACAAGCAACAGCAAATAAACAATAAAAAGTCAGGTAACAGGACCAATGAAAACAATAACTCACTTCTGTGAGGCCAATTCCTTAAAACAGTCCGATATCAGGTAGGAGAAACTGGCTCATCTCAGCCCAGAGCATAGCCGGCCCCTCCCTGTGAAGCCTAATGAGAGAGTGCCTCCCCCACCCCTCTCTCTACTTAGTACGTTCCTCTGTCGTCCGGCCCACCAGCTGATAAGAATTCAACTCCCTAATTAACCCTTCTGGCTTGCAAAAAGATTAGGGAGGTTTACAAGGACGATTCTCCCCCATAATAAAATCTCACAGTTGAATATAATGAACATGCCAGGCTAGGTCCTACAACCTCTGTTCCTTACACCTCCCCCACTCCATTAGCATGGAAAGTAAACAACCTCTGTTCCTTAACACCTCCCCCACTCCATTAGCATGGAAAGTAAACCATGCTGATGGAGTCAACAAATAAAAATGAGTACAAACCACCCAGCTGGCCGAACCACCAACAAATGCCTAGAGTTGCAATGCTACTGAGTGCTAACGATACATTCTGGCTGAGGACGATACGTCAACTTCTGGAGCGCAATCAAAATCTTCATAGCATCTGGATAAAGAGTCAGCCAAGATGTTATCCTTTCCCTTGACATGAATCACATCAAATGAGAAGTCTTGGAGGCTTAATGCCCACCTCAAGACTCTAGAATTATTCTCTTTCATTTTATGTATAAATGTCAAGGGATTATGATCTGTTTCAAGATTGAAATGTACTCCCCTTAAGTATGTTTTAAGTTTATTCAATCCCCAGACCAGTGCTAATGATTCTTGTTCCATTACGCTGTATCTTTTTTCTCTTGGCAACATCTTACGGCTAAGGTAAACCACTGGGTGAAGACACCCATTGTGGTCTCTTTGCATGAGGACCACACCCAACCCATTTTTAGATGCATCAGTTCTTACAGTAAAGGGTTGTGTGTAGTCCGGAGGTCTTAAAATAGGGGCATGAGCCAAGTGTTGTTTTAAGGCCTCAAAGGCCTGCTGACAAGCAGGTGTCCACTGAATCCTGACAGGGGCATTCCTTTTACATAAATCTGTAAGTGGGGCTGCTAACTCACTGAATCCTGGTATAAACCGGCGATAAAACCCACATGCCCCCAAAAAGCTTAAGACTTGCTTCTTTGTTATTGGGGATGGCCATTTAACTATGGCATCCACTTTTACCTGATGTGGTTCAATTCTTCCACCTCCTATTTTATGTCCCAAATACAAAACGCTATCACTAGCTATCTGACATTTTGCAGGTTTAATGGTTAGTCCGGCCCTCTGGATCCATTGAAGTACTGCATCAAGGTGTTGAAGATGCTCCTGCCATGTTGAGCTGATAACAGCTATGTCATCCTGATAAGCAACTGCATAATCAAGCCCCTCCAAAACTCAATCCATCAGCCTCTGAAACACTTTACTCGCAGAA
>NW_015175382.1:224281-366321 GCF_001447785.1 Gekko japonicus | reverse complement strand
CTCTGTGCTTTCACCAAAGTCACATAATCTGCTGGTACAGCCTGGTATATCTGCTCTTTCAATATTAATTTGAATAAATCATGGAAAATACGAGCATTTGCTGACTCCACCCACTTAGTGCCCATTCTTTGCAGTCGATTGGCAAAAGAAGCATAAGTCTCTTTTGGCTTAGGTGTAGCTGCTCTGAATTTTCTCCTGAGTTGCTCTGTTGAAACTGCTGCAGGGCCAAGTACTTAAAATACTCATAATCTCTAGCTTGCCTTGGTGTTAGTTGAGCCAACAGTTCTGCTATTTCGCCATGCAAACAGTGCCGCAGCACTCCCATAAACTGATCCTCTGGAAGTTCAAAATCACGAGCTGTCGCCTCAAAAAGATGAAAGTATGAACTAATGTCTTCTCCATTATTAAATTCAGGGTATCTTAATTTAGTCCACCTATCACGTTGATTTTGAGTAAAATGCATTTGGAACAAGGTCATTTGCTGGGCATTCTGCCCCAATATCTGTGTCATCAAGGTGCAGAGTTGTTGAACTGGGTCCTGTCCAGCTGATGGTGCTCCTTGTTGGTCTTGTAGCTCCCTCAGGACTGCCCCTACAGCTACTCCATCCTGAGCAGATGCATGCTGGCTTGGGGTCAGTAAGGTTTTTCCAACCATCTGGGCACCATCCTGTGCTGATACATGCTGTAAGGGAGAACGCTCTGCCCGGTCTCCAGTCTGTGTCTGACCTTGCAATAATGGATCATTTTCTAAACACAAAACTTCCTTTCGTGTAGGGGTAGCTTCATTATGATCCATAACACATCCCTTAACAGCTCTCAGAGAGTCTTCAAAGAGTAATTGTGCACCATAGAGCCTCTCAGTAAACATTGTGTGACCTCCAGAGGCTCCCAGCTCATTCATCATGTGAGCTCCAAAATAAAGTTTATCAGTGGAACCCACCAACGTCTCATTCTGATTCATCCTCTTTTAAAAAAAACAATAAGGAAAAAAAGAGGAAAAAACCTTGCTTATTGCCGTGCTTTCTTAAAAATAACAAAAAAAATTCTTATCACAGAATGCTGCTGGTGCTGCCAATTATATTCTAAAACCGCTGCCACCATGTCAGGTCCCAAAGACCTGGGGGTTCGCTTATGTAGATAAATGCAGTCACTCAGCAAAATAAATTCTGAAGACCAGGTTTAAAAAAAGGAAAACTACTAGATTTAATTGAAAAAAAGTTAGTTGTAGAAAAAGGGATGTAAACAAGCAGGAAACATCCAATCATAACAAGCAACGGCAAATAAACAATAAAAAGCCAGGTAACAGGACCAATGAAAACAATAACTCACTTCTGTGAGGCCAATTCCTTAAAACAGTCCGATATCAGGTAGGAGAAACTGGCTCATCTCAGCCCGGAGCATAGCCGGCCCCTCCCTGTGAAGCCTAATGAGAGAGTGCCTCCCCCACCCCTCTCTCTACTTAGGTACGTTCCTCTGTCGTCCGGTCCACCAGCTGATAAGAATTCAACTCCCTAATTAACCCTTCTGGCTTGCAAAAAGATTAGGGAGGTTTACAAGGACGATTCTCCCCCATAATAAAATCTCACAGTTGAATATAATGAACATGCCAGGCTAGGTCCTACAACCTCTGTTCCTTACAGCATCATTAACTGATTCACCTCGCAGATGCAAAAGGGGGTGAATTAATCAAAATTCACCAGCTGCCTTTTTAGGCACAATCCCCAGGGGTGAAACTCTCAAATTAGGAAGCGGTGATGAAGAAAATGGGCCCAAAACATGGCCCTCATCCAATTCCTTTCCAATCTTCTTCCTCACCACTGACTCCATGCCCTGAACTGATTTAAGATTAGAAGCCATAAACAGGGCTCTCAGACCTTGAAAAGGAATATGAAATCCAACAGTGAAACCCTCTAACAAATAAACTCTGTCCTCCTCCCTAGAGTACAGCCACAGCCAAGCTTCAAGAGCCCTCAGCTTTACTGGGCTGGGACCATTTTCCAGTGGAGGAAAATGAACTACCCCCTCCTCTCTGCTACTGACACCTGTGGGGTTTCCCTCTAGGACATGTAGGGAATGAGTGAGATCACCCACCCAAAGGGCACTCGTGTCTGTAAGGGCATGTCTTTCTATTGCAGACCCCCCCTGGAGCCAAAGTCCCAAAAGAGCAAGCGGGGTTGAACCACCTGCCTCGTGGCACCACGGGAAGCAGTAGCTCCTTGTGAGTGATGCACTGTGTGCCCACTGTGTGAGCGGTCACCTGAATTTTGACCAGTCGTGGACATAATCTGGAGCCAAAGATGAGGATCTGGGGCCAGAAGCATGCCACCACGTTCTGTGCCATGAAGGAGCTGCTCACCTCAAACGCAGTCCTGGCACACTTGGATGAGGTGCTGCCCATCATTCTTGCCTGTGATGTGTCTCCATACAGGGTTGGAGCTGTCCTTGGACACCAGCTTTCCGATGGCAGAGAGGTTCCCATGGCCTATTACTCCCACACCTTATCCTTGGCTGAACGCAACTACGCACAGATCGACAAGGAGGCATTGGCAATCATGGTGGGAGTTAAGAAATTCCACGATTACCTCTACAGGTGGCCCACCATCATGACTGATCATAAGCCCCTGCCACAGATGCTGTCTTCCAGGGTACTGCGCTGGTCCATTTTCCTGGCTGGCTACCAGTATACTCTCCACCAGAGGTCATTTCGGGGAGGACGCGGGGGGACGCAGTTCCCCCAGGTGAGGTGCAGGGGTGCGGGGCACACAACAAAGCCCCGCCCCTTCTTCCGGCAGCCCCCTGCTTCCAGCCTCATTCTGTTGCAGAAGGAGGAAGAAGCAGGAGGGTAAGTTGGCGTCCTCCCCCTCTGCCTGGCCGAGGCCACTCCACATGGCCTCCGCAAGGACTCCCAGCCCCATCCAGGAGCTTCCCCGAGGTAGCTGTGTTAGTCTGTTGCTGCAAAATAGTCCAAGAGTTCAAATAGCACCTTTAAGACTAACCTTTAAGACTAAGACTAACTGAGTGGTGGGTGTGGTCTTATGACACACTTCCGGTGATGGCAGGGGGTGTGGCATATGCTAATAAGTTATGCTAATGAGTTCCCCTAGCTCTTTTTCTACGAAATGACCCCTGCTCTCCACCACTGCCCTGGGAAGGCGATGGGACACACCGACACACTCAGCCACCTGTCGCTGCCTTCCTGTGACCCGGGCCCCGCTCCTGCCCACCAGATCCTGTTCTTGGAGGACCTTCCCAACTGCCCTCTCCAACTATCAGACGTGTCCCACCACACTGCCAGGGACTGCGTCCTCTCCCACATTTTGGATTGGGTGGGGAGCTGATAGCCCACTGGTCAGGTGGGCCCAGAATTCACGGTGTTCTCCTCCCACCAGGACAAACTATCTGCACAAAAAGGTTGTTTGCTGTGGGGGAGCCAGGTTGTGGTTCCAGGTCTGTTCTGGCGGTGCTACACGAAACACATCTGAGTATCGTACGAATAAAGGCCCTGGCCCGCAGCTACTTCTGGTGGCCCGGCATGGACAGTGAAATTGAGGACTGTGTTAAGCACTGTCAGGCCAACCAGGAATTCCATCCGGAGCCGCTCCGGGCACTGACACGGTAGTGGGAGTCCACCCATGACCATGGTCCTGATTACATATAGACTTTGCCGGCCCCTCCAAGGGCAAATCTTTTTCATCCTGTTGGACTCCTACACGAAATGGCTTGAGGTGGTACCGGTCCCTTCCACCTTGTCCCAAGCATCTATCCATGCCCTCTGTAGGATCTTCTGCACCCACAACATTCCCGAAACTGTGGTATCAAACAACGGGATGGCCTTCAACCTCAGGCAAGTTCCATGACTTCATGGGCCATTACTTGATCAGACATATAACATCCATGCCCTTCTACCCAGCTACCAATGGCCAGGCGGGATGGATGGTGAGAACCACCAAGGATGGTGCTTCTTCACCAGGCTGGTAACTGTGTAATTGAAACCTTATTCACATGTAGGGCTTGTGCAGGCACCTTCTATGTGTTGCATCACAACAGGTGACTTGGAATGTACAGTTCTCTGAGCCTCTGTGTGTGTGTGCACAGTCCATTGTGTGTAGCAATAAATATAGTTCATAAATAAAAATATTCAGTTCATTCTCTAACAAACTTTCCTCAGGCATTGCAAGTATTAACTACCTCAGTATAAATAGGAAAACTGCATAATCACCTATTGCTGCTATTATACCTTTATTCATTGGATTTGAATTGTACAGTTACATCTCCCTTTGTATTTACTATTTTTCATGGCCCTTTTGTCATGCTTTTTAAGTGTTTCATAATCTCATATATGAATGCATCTTGAAGGCACAGGAACTTTGCTCTATTTTTACATAAAAGGTGCAGCAAATCCATCACAACTGTTATGATGAAATATGTGTCACCAACTAACATATCAGAGTAAATAAGAAACATGAAAAATCATTAAAGCAGCAGTCTCTTCTCCCATCTTCCATTTTGTGTTAAAGGGAGAACTGATTGATAGAGTGCTGTGCTAATATTTTCTAAGTCTAGTTTTTATAGTCATATTGTCAATAGTTCCATCAAAAAAGAAGAGCAGCTGAATGTTGAACATCCCTTACTTTAAGAAAAAAAGTGAGCTAAGACAAATCTATTCCTGGTCTATCCTCTTTTGTTAATGCTTCATTGTAAGTAATTCTGAAAGCAGTAGAGAGAAGCTGTGAATTTGAGCATAGTGCTTAAAACATAATAAAACAAGTAAAATCAATACTTTGCCATTGGTATTCCAAGCTCGTTTCTGCAAATAGACAGTTGTTAAGCCCTTTTAAAACAAAATTGTGATCCACCATGGATGGCAGCCCATTGACTAGATTTTTTTTTCCATTATAGGGATGTTCTTCTAATCTTAATTTTTTGGCATTTATGAACACACATATTAATTATTTTTATAAAGGGTCCATAAAATGCATAATAAAGTTCTGTCAGCACTGAAAAAAGTATCTGCTTCATTAATCTCCAATGGTCAGTAATTGGTGATTTCTCTCTTAACTGGTTGTTCTGGTTGTCCTAATGCCAAGATTCTATGTACACTTACCTTTTTCTTTTAAAAAGATATGCTTTTGTTTAGAGAGTGTCATTTATTAGGTTGATCATTAAAGCAGACTGGAAAAATACATAACAAGAATAAGGCTCCCTCACCCCTTCCTGCAGCATTCTTCTGTCTCTAAGTTGCAGCTGAACAGTTTGCAGCATTTAATTAGCACCTTTGTTTGGCTGGACAGCCAGCAGTGTCTACACATTAGTGGTGTGAAACATGCCTTATCTTTGGCACCCCAGAGGTTAACAGAGAACATGTTGTACACATCACTCTTACACAAAAAAACAAAAACAAGAGAGGCCAATGAAGGGGGTTTTGTTTTGTTTTTTGCCTTTTCTGTTACCAAATCAGTTTTAATTTTCTGACATATTTTGACTTTTTATTAGGTACCAGATCATAAACGTTTATACATCTTCATTACACTACACATTAGCATCCTGAGACAGACAGGTAGAGCTTCAAGATGAAGTTTTCCTGATAGCTAATTATTCCCATTTCCTGCTTTCAGATAAGTCTCCCCTATGCACCCCCCAAGTAAACAGAGATGAGGTCATCTAAGCAGAAGCCAGACTCTGTTAGATATGAAACACACAGTTGCATGTACCTTTTCTCTGACTTGTGTTTCAAAAGCAAAAGGTGCTTCACAAGGCTTTAAGTCTAGGCAGAGATGTAATACAGGAAGGTATTACTTTTATAGTTAACATTTTATTGAATTCATGAATAACAAACAATAACAACATATAGATTAGTAGTTAACATTCAATAATAATAAGCTCAAAGGTTATGTGTATCACTTGAATATCTACCTACCATCTAGATACAACAAGAATATTTAATCAAAGTTTCCTATGAATAGTAATAAGCTAGTATATGACAATGTAAATACTAGCGAGACTAAATAATTTTTGTTAAATATTAAAGGTCTATAAATATTTCAGCAATAAAAGCATTGTACTAACTATCAATAATTTAAAAATAAGTTGAAGAGTTTAGAGCTGTGATTTAAAAAAAATTATATTATGTGTTGACATATAATCTAGAACCGGGTATCATTTCTCAGTGAAGTCCGAGTGTCTAGGGAAGAGTTCATATTGTAACAAGCAATCGGTTATCTTTTCCATCACGTAAGTATTCCGTATGTTATTGAACCACAGCGATAACGTCAGAAGTAAATTGGGGGTTTTTCCATTTTGAAGCAACAGCAGTTTTTGCTGCCACTATTAATGTTGAAATCAAGTCTTTTCTAATTTTAGGAATAGAGGGATTTGGCCAAAAATTCAAACATATAATTTCAGGCCTAAATAAGACAACATAGCCCAATATCTGGCGTATTTTGTCTAAAACCAAAATCCAAAACTCATGGATGAGTCTGCATCGCTACCAACAGTGGCCATAGGGCCACACCTCTCCACAGAGTTTCCAGCAGTTTGGAGTAGGTGACTGTTTCATATGGAATTCAATGGCAGGAAGGTATTACTTTTTATTCTCTTCATACTCTTTATTAATCTTTATTGTCAGACTCTTTTCTGCTTAAAGTTGGCCCTAAAAGCCAGCCCATTCCTTGTAGGTACTCTTTGAAGCTGCCCCTTCACTGTTTCTCCGCTCAGATATAGCATCTGTCATCTTGTTTAAGTTTGCCATGCAGGTTTGGATACCAATCACTGCATGGGTAATGTAAGTCTACCCCCACCCAGGTTTTTCACATGAGCTACAAAGGAAGTGGTATTAAGTTGTGAACTGACACACAGAGGTTGCCAAGCAGTTTACACAAATCACCAAAGGATACTTGCAACGAACCCGAGTAATATAAGTTTTATTTGAACTTTGCCTTCTTGCCAGTTTTCAGGAGCTAATTCCGGCACTCATTTTTCCAAAAGACAGAGATTAATTGGTCTCCTTTATCAAAGCATTTAGCGATTAGGAATGTGTTTCTCTCATCCATATCTTCCATCATGGACTCTAGTCGCTCAATAAAAAGATGTGCTCCAAACCAAAGCATTCATTTTTCAATATAGTATTATGTGACAACAGGTTACTGCTTTTGTAAAGCTATTACTTTTACTGTCAACATGACTGCTCCAATGGGCTGTCTCATTAGAAAGGAATAAATTGGAAGTGAATAAAAAACCCTGTTCCCAACAAAAAACTGACCTCTAGCAAATATGTATGATCTTCCATGTATCAGACTTATCACAGTAAACAATAGTAAGGAAGTCCCCAGCCACTAACTTCCCCATATCTTGTAAGGGGTTTCTGGATGGGCAAAATCAGAATTATCATACTCTTGCAAAGAATTCCTGATCTGCTGCTGTAGTGGCTGTCATTTAAATATAAATGTTCTAAGATTGATCTGGGGATGTAAAATATTAAACTTAAAAATCTGAGACGTAATTGATTTCCTTAAGATGGTTTGTTTAACTGTGTAATTTCCCCAATGACAATGACAGAGATGTTGACATTCGAGTCCCCGTGGGAATATGTATGAAAAAGTGAAGTGAGCTAGCTCTGAAGTTCTGGCTGAGGCTGTCACTCTTAATTAGGTCTGGTTTGATCACACATTGAGAAATAGTCCTGTCTGTTTTAAATATTCAGCCAAAAGAACAGTTAATTTGTACAAAGGTTAGGACCTGGCAGAGGTAGCCTTGCATTTGTAAATCTAATGTGGATATCTAGTTGGTTCACTCCCAGGCAGTAACAGACAGACAGCCAAATACCAAAAGATATATTTACACAGCAGGATGGCCAAATTCTGTGGCCTTTTGGGAGGTATTTATTTTCCAGACAGCAGTTTTGCTGCAGTAACTGACCCTTTCATAAGAAATCTGGCATCATTTCATACTCAGGTATAACACTGCATATAAATAATGTGTATTTTTCCCATCATGCGGCTCTTAAAGGCCCAAAGAGAGATGTACTGTTAAAGTATAGAATATCTCTATTTATTAGGACTTGACAACATTTGTCTTGTCCTTAATGAGTGAAAGTGTAGGTGAAAACTCAGCTAGATTAACATTGGGAACAAATGTCAGGGCTGAAACAAGGATTTAGTGAGGGTGCTGAAATTCGGAACTGGGGAGGTTTGGAAATGTATTCTTCCAGTCTGAAAAACAACAACCCATTGTTAACCAAGTCCAAGTCTTTCTTAAGTTTATGTCTGGCTTTTGATGGCTCTCCCTGGTTGACAGTCTACCTACTACCAGTCACCCCTACCTGCTGCTGATACCCCCCTTTCCCCAACCTTAACATGGTGAAGGAGGAACAGAGGCAGGAGGAGCTGGTGTGGAGGCTTCAGCAGTAGCAAAATTTCACATTTAAGGGCTGCATGCTGCTGGATTCTTCTGAGCATGCAGTTACCAGCAAAGAAATGAACTCCATAAGCTGAGTTTGTTTGGACTTCCACTTATGAAACTCCCTCAAAGCAATGGATGCTTTTGATCAAGGCTTCAAGCCTTGATGGAGGTTTCTGAGACTGATGAAGCCTTCCACATCTGATATCTGCTACCTTCTCTTCACCAGCATAAGTTTGTTAAAAAAAGAGAAAATATGATGAATTCAAAACCAGATATAGTAATGATGCAGGAGACCCATATAATGTCAAAGGATAAAAAACTGTTTAGTGCTTCTTGGTACCCCAAACAGTTTTATAGCCCAGGTTCTTCCTAGGCCCATGGAGTTGCCATCCTGTTGGTTAATACATTTCAACTTCAGATTCTCAATACTTTAACTGATTCAAGAGGACGATATCTCTTTATTAAGGGATCCTTAGAAGAACAAAAGATCACCTTGGCTACAATATATGCACCGAATTCTCACAAGAGGAATTTCTACACGAAACATTTTTAAAATTAAAACAGTTTGTGGAGGAGCCTATTATACTAGGAAGTGATCTTAATATGATCTGTGATTCTAAACTTGATAAATCTGACCCAGTAAGAGTCAAGAAATCTATCAACTCTAAGAGAAAGACAAAATGAGCTTGTGGATTTATGGCGGATATTAAATGGCGAGGAGAGGGATTATACATATCTCCCCCCCCCATTCTAGTTACTTGAGGATAGACTACATTCTTTGTTCACAGTCTATTTTACAAAATTTCCTTGATGTTCAAATTGGTCCATTTGTATGGACAAGACCACGCATTGGTACAAGCACAATTTACACTTACTAATCAGAATGAGCAAAGGAAACATTGGAAATTCAACAATTCCATTTTATTGGAGGAGCAATATAGAATGCAGCTGCAAAAAGAAATTGCTCACTTTTGGGAGGTTAATGATATTGGAGAGCCAGAAATCCAAACTACTTGGGATGCCTTTAAGGCAGTGGTGCAGGGAAAATGTATTGTGCTTAGTTCCCATTTGAAAAAGGAAAGAGAGCATAAATCTAAATTACTGTTGGAAAAAATTAAAAAGTTAGAACATTTACATAAGGAAACATGCGAATAAAAAAATCTATAAATTGTTATTGGCAGAGTGGAAAACATTAAAACTAATAGAAAATAGGAAAATTCATCAAGGAATATTATTTGTAAAGCAGATGCAATGGCAGAAGACCCCAAAATCATTAAAGTTGTTCTACAACAAACAAACAAACAAAATAACTCAATGTTTTTTAGAATATTATACCTCTTTGTATACTTTGTCATTTCCTTCAGTAGATAAAATTAATTTTTTTAGAACAGCAAAAATGTATTAAAAATATCTAAGCAACATAGAGAGCTATTGGAGAAACCAATTTCATTGAAGGAGGTGCAAGAAGTTATATCACAAATGAAACCTGATACGGCGCCGGGTCAGGATGGTTTTACGCTGGAATTTTTAAAGACCTTTTCCAAACACTTGACACTTTTTTCACCTGTTTATGTAAGAAAATAATGGACTCCAGGAAAATGCCCTTAACTTGGAATGAGGCTGTTATTATTACTATTCCGAAGGAGGATAAAGATAGGATGTCCCCTGCCTCATATCGGCCAATTTCTCTCTTAAATAACGATTATAAAACTTCCTCCAAGGTGCTTGCTAAAAGACTTCAGAGCATAATTACATACTATATAAACCCTGACCAAACTGGGTTCATCCCCAACAGGTCAATTATGGATAATATTAGACGGCTGTTAAATATTATAGCTTTTTCCCAAGCACAATCACACGAAGCCACACTCTTATCGATTGAACTGGAAAAGGCTTTTGATAGTGTGGAATTTCCATTTCTTTATTCTGTGTTAGAAGGTATGGACTTTGGCCCAAAGTTTAAGAAATTGATCAATGCTTTGTATGCCTCTCCAACCAATGTTGGATCAGGCCAATGGCCCATTCACTCCAACACTCTGTCCAACACTCTGTCACACAGTGGCCAAAAATACCAGGTGCCATCAGGAGGTCCAGCTCTCTTCTACACCCTCTCAATTTTGTCCACATCCTTTTTGAAGTGGGTCCTCCAGAACTGCACACAGTACTCCAGGTGTGGACTGACCAAGGCAGTATACAGAGGGGCTATGACCTCCTGCAATTTCGATGCTATGGCCTTTTTAATACAGCTCAAGACTGAATTTGCCCTTTTTGCCACCACATCACACTGACTGCCCATATTTAGTTTACAGTCCACCCTTACCCCCAATATCTCTTTCACATACACTACTCCCCAGAAACGTATCCCTCATCTACTATTTGTGCTTGACATTTTTGTGGCCCAGATGTAATACTGTGCATTTATCTTTGTTGAGTTGCATCCTGTTTGCAACTGCCCACTTCTCCAGAGTATTCAGGTCTTGTTGAATTTTAACTCTATCTTCTTGGGTCTTTGCTACTCTTCCCAATTTGGTATCATCAGCAAATTTAATGAGTAGCCCTTCTATCCCTTCATCCAGATCACTGATAAAAATATTGAAAAGTACCAAGCCCCAAACCAAGCCCAGCGGCACCCTGCTGGACACCTCCCTCCAATATGATGAAATGCCATTGACCACCACTCTTTGGGTGTGGTCCTCTAACCAGTTCCCTATCCACCGAACTGTCCTATAGTCCAGTCCACAGTCCTCCAGTTTGCCCATCAGAATGTTATGGGAAACCTTATCAAAAGCTTTACTGAAGTCCAGGTAAATCACATCAACAGAGTTCCCACGATCCAGTAAGCTCATCACATGATCAAAGAAGGAAACC
This sequence comes from Gekko japonicus, assembly GCF_001447785.1. Lineage (NCBI taxonomy): Eukaryota > Metazoa > Chordata > Lepidosauria > Squamata > Gekkonidae > Gekko > Gekko japonicus. The sequence goes on along the minus strand of NW_015175382.1, from coordinate 355,056 downwards.
AGATTGGTCTGACAAGATCTGTTGGGGACAAACCCATGCTGACTTCCCCGGATCTCTAAGTGGTCCTTCAGATGTTTACAGATCCATCCCTTTAAAATCTGCTCTAATATCTTCCCAGCAACAGAAGTCAGACTGACTGGCCTGTAGTTTCCTGGGTCATCCTTCTTCCCTTTCTTAAAGATTGGGATAACATTCATTCTCCTCCAATCTTGTGGCACATCCCCAGTCCTCCAGGAGGCCTTGAAGATGATGGACAGAGGCTCTGCAAGTTCCTTAGAAAGTTCTTTGAATACTCTTGGGTGCACACCATCTGGCCCAGGGGATTGTATTTGTCCAGTGCAGCCAGGTGCCTCTCTACAACCTCCCTGTCAATGTCAACTGGACATTCAGGTGTCCTATTATGTCCTTTACCATCTCTAGATGGGCTCGAGTTCTTCTGGGAGAAAACAGAGGCAAAAAAGTCATTAAGGCTGTCTGCTTTTTCTCTGTCCTCCATTAGAGTTTCTCCTTCTACTCCCCAAAGTGATCCAATTGCCTCTTTTACCTTGTGTTTGCTTCTCACATGCCTGTAGAAGTTTTTCTTATTGTAGCGAGCCCCCCTGGCCAGACCCAACTCATACTGAGCTTTGGTTTCTCTGATGGCTGATCTGCAGTACCTAGTAACTCTCATATACTCCTCTTTAGAGGTCTGACCTTCCCTCCATTTCCTGAATATTTCCTGTCCCGCTGTGGGTTCTTCCGCGGCCGTATCAGCCGCTGCGGTGGGACTGGCGCCCCCCGCGCCGAGCTCTTTGCCAGCCCCAAGCAAGGAAGGGAGCCTTGGGGAAGGGGGCGCCTGTGTTCCGAACCCACAGTGAGACATGGGGGGTGAGCTCGGGTGAGGGACAGAGGGGCCTTACCTTTCAGGCAGGGTGTTACTGAGGTCGCTACCACAGAGGCAGGGGGCAGACACTTCCGCTATACACCCCGAGCCTCGGAAAGTTGAAGGGAACGGAGACTATGCTCAGATCAGGAAGGAAAACACGTGAAGCAGGGAAGGTGATTGGGCTATAGGCTTTTGGGGAACCACAGGGTGTGTTTGATTACTGTAACAAGCAATAAAAAGAAGGAAACAAGAACCCCAGGGAGGAGTTCAGAGAATCGAGGGAAGCACAGAGAGAGAGAGAGACCCTGCGAGTCAATTCTTCTGAGGACGAGGTCTGGCGTGTGGTGTAACACCCAGCCCGTCCAATTCTGAGGTGTTTGTTTCTGACTCTGAAAGACTCCCGACACGGCGACTGGTTATACAGCACCAGGAGCGGCCCAAATCCTGACATTTCCTTTTTCTCCCTTAGCTTATTCTGAAGCCCTCGGTTCATCCACATCAGTTTCTTGGAGCCCTTACCATGTTTCTGTCTTGCTGGAATAGTGAGGGCTTGAGCTTGCAAAAGCTCATGTTTGAGAAGAGCCCACCCTTCACTCGCTCCTTTTCTTTCCAACACACTCCCCCACGGAATGACTCCCATCAAGCCTGTGAGTTCGTTGAAGTCGACCCTATGAAAATCTAACCTACGAGTCTGGCTACGAACTTCCTTGACCCCCCCACAGCAACTGGAATTCAAGGAGGACATGGTCACTTCCCCCTAAGGTCCCCTAAGGTCCCCACCACCAATTCACCCCATCTACCAATTCTTCCCTGTTGGTTAATATTAAGTCTAGTATGGCCGAGCCTCTTGTCGCTTCCTCCACCATTTGAAAAATGAAGTTGACCAGACAGGTCCGGAAGTTGTGTGATTCTTGATGCTTTGTTGAGCCTGTCTCCCAGCACACATTGGGAAAGCTGAAGTCTCCCATAATTATAAGGTTCTGATGTCTGGATACTCTACCAATCTGTTCAAGGAGGGCAACATCCATTTCCTGTCCCTGGTCAGGCAGTCTGAAGCAGACTCCAACAACAATACCCTTTGTCTTAGCTCCCCTTATTTCCACCCATATACTTTCCATGGCACTGTCAACCACATTCTCCAGAACTTCCTGACAATCTAGCCCTCTCTTCACATACAGTGCCACTCCACCTCCTATTCTACCCTTCCAGTTTTTTTTGAACAACTCATACCCATGCACTACCACATCCCAGTCATGAGAATCATCCCACCAAGTCTCAGTGAATCCTATTCTATCATAGCCCTCTGTTCCTATTATATCATATCCTTCCTTCTTCACTCTCCCCAGCAAACTTATTGTATTGGTGGCAGCTGCTGCTACTGCTGGTCAGTGGGTTGTGTGTACATGTTTGGAAGGAGGGTAATTATGGTGACTGTCCAGGCAGGCAGACGAGTGAAGACAATCTCTTCCCCTCTATGCCATTTTGGACATCTTTCATTGGGGCTGGTGTCATGCCTTAGTTTACTCTAAAGATGTGGTCTTCAGGATGAGGTCTACATGCGCCATTTCCCAGGAGATCCAGTAGAAGTGATGGGAGCAGGGAATCACTTGTCCATTTGTGAAGCAAAGTGCCTTCCCTACCATCCCCTCAAGGGTTAACATGAATGCTGATGGATTGTACTGACCTGCAGATGTTGCTAACTGGGTGTGGTTTTTTTTTTGCCTACATGGTTCTTATAATCTTCAAGGTCAAAGATGGAAGATGGTTAATTAACTGCTCATGGGAACCTGTTATCTCTGATGAGAGGGAGGAGGCTGGGAGAGGACATGTAATCTTCTAGAGGATTCTGAAGAAGGCCTGTTCTGTTTGGATGTCCCCATCGCTTGACTCAATGGGCCAAAAATTATAACTTGAACTGTGGCCTGGGAAGATGGTAGCTAGCAGAGATTTTCATGGACTGTGGGCTGAGACTATGACCTGCAATTGCAAGAAATGTAGACAATGCTATTTGAGACTTTCTTAGCAAAATTAAGGTTGGTGCCACCTATTGCACTGGCTCTTCGACTTGAAAATGGAAATAAGCACCACCCTCTAGAGTCAGATTCGACTGGCTTTTGAGCAAGTGAAACCTTTACCTTTACCTAATGCAGCTTTATTAGTTTTAGATCAAAAGATGCAAGATGCTTGTATTTCAGAGGTCTTTGGAAAACTACATTGGGATTTCCTAGAACAGTTGGCAAACCAGTTAACACCAAGCACAATTGTAAAAACAGCTGTCTTATATTCTATTTAATTGTCAAAGAAGGAATTTCTTTTTTTTGCTAGTTTGACATATTTATTGCTTTACACCTTACATTTCTTAATAAACAGGTGTCCCAACATCAAAAGACATCAGTACACTATTCATGAAGATGGAACGATCCATCATGATAATGACCTGTCAAAAGTTGAAGATTTATGTTTATGTTTTCTGCTTAAAAGGAATTATTTCAGAAGCTCGTTACTGCTAACAAAAATCAAGCTAGCCTTTTCTCCTTTAAGTTTTAAATGCTTTAACATACTAATATTGAGTTGCTGGGAACCTTATTCTGATCAATAAGCTTATATATATATATATATGCCTTATCAGCAGCTCTCATTATTTTAAGGCAAATAGACTGTTTGCTTGCATAGAAAGAAATAGCCAAAGATGCTTCCAAGACCTAATGACCAGGTGTGTCATTATCTCAAAGTCCAGTTTTTTGACAATTAAAAAGGTCAATTAAAAGTACAGCTTATATTTTATACAAGGAGGACCCCTACTGGCTAAAGCAAAATGGCATATTTTTGCAAAACCAGAACATTAATTTAGATTTAATATCTTCCAAAGATTCAATAAAAATCCCCTAATAGATTAAAATAAAGGATAACAGGTGAATTCAAGATATTTTTAGAAGTTTTATGTCATAGGTTACTTTGGAACATTAGAAAATGCATGTAGAGTTTAATTCTTCGGAATATCATTACAATCTTATATTTATCATATTTTATACGTGTTTTATACATTTTAGTAGGAATAGCCCACAGAAATGTTATTAAAGTGTGTTTTATATAAACATATATGCATGTATTGATATAGAGGAACCATATTATAACGGGAAAAAGTTAAATCCTGTGCTCAGTATGAACTCAGCCTGTAAGTTCATTCAAAGGTGAGAAAGTCTGGGAAAACAGCCAAGAAGATGCAGATATCATTTTTAACAAGACAGGCACCTGCATCATCAAAGTTGAAATGTGGCCAGTAACATCTTGTTTTTCAAATGTAAGATTAATTAATGTTGCAAATAAAAAAAATCAAACTGAGCATGTATAAATGATGTCAGCAGTGATGTAAAATTGGGTGGAACAACAAACGTATATGTCAGATCCCTACTGTTACTCACTGGACATCTGGGCTGAAGTTTTGGCTGTATGGTGTCCCATTTATTTGAATAAATTCTTTTTTATCCTCCTTGCTGCCAGTACTGTATTTCACTGTGTGACTTCAGTTGGCCAGCCACACAAGTCAAAGAACCACAGCCCCCATGACTGTTGGCATCACCTTTCTTAATATCTTTGAATAAACGTAATATTATTTTATAACAGCAGTCTGGTTCTTGTATGCACTAGCCCTGGGAACCAGAGGTCATTTCGAGGGGGAATGCGGGGGAACACAGTTCCCCCGGGTGAGGTGCAGGGGGGCGGGGCACATGACGAAGCCCCGCCCCCTGCTTCCGGCCGCCCCGCTTCCAGCCCTCATTCAACCAGGAGGAGGCAGGAGAAGAGGGAGGGTAAGTTGCTTCCTCCCCGCCTCTCCCCACCCCTGCCTGCCTGGGGCCAGGGAGGGCCTTGGCAGGGCTTCCTCGCACTCCCACTGGCCTTGCAGGTCCACTGCCGGGCCCCTGATGTCAGGGGTGTGGCATATGCTAATGAGTTCCCCTAGGTCTTTTTCTACGAAATGACCCCTGCTGGGAACCCACGGGGTCTGACCTCGTGTCCTTGACACCATTACCTTGTCTGTCTGCCAGGGTATTTCTGCTGCAGCAAAGCTGAATGACATACAGCTCCCTCCAGCATAGCAAGTACAACAACAGCACCAGGAGGAAGAGGAGGTGTTCATATATATTCATATATGTAAATACACACAACCCTAAGAGCCAGTTTTGTGTAGTGGTTAAGTGTGTGGACTCTAATCTGGGAGAACTGGGTTTGATTCCCCACTCCTCCACTTGCACCTGCTGGTGTGACCTTGGGCAAGCCATAGTTCTGGCACAGCTGTCCTTGAAAAAGAGCAGTTTCTGTCAGAGCTCTCTCAGCCCCTCCTACTTCACAGGGTGTCTATTGTGGGGAGGGGAAGGGAAAGGAGTTTGTAACCTACTCTGAGACTCCTTCAGGTAGTGAAGGGCGGGGTATAAATCCAATCTCTTCTTCTTCTTCTTCTTCTTCTTCTTCTTCTTCTTCTTCTTCTTCTTCTTCTTCTTCTTCTTCTTCTTCTTCTTCTTCTTCTTCTTCTTCTTCTAATAGAAAACAAATGCTGAGGATGACTGACACAAATGAAGTCCTGATTGTTTATGTGGAGAACTGATAGGGCTGATCTATGATCACTCTGTCTCCCCCTCCCCCCCCCTCTCTTTCACACACACACTGCAAAAGTCACTATGTAGTTTTGAGGCTTGGGGCTTTCATAATATTTTTTAAAGAGCACTTGAAAGTTTCTGTAAGGGACTTGTTGCTTTGGGAAATACCATGTGCAAATGTGTTGTATATTTCAATTGCTTTTTATGACCCTGTGAATTGCAGGTCTCTGGCTCCAACTCAAGAGTTCATAAGTTCATAAAGCAGCAATTTATGTGTATAACCCATTCACATATTTCCATGGCTATCCAGGAATGGACTTATTTACAGGAATCAAAGCTCAGCTTTCTGTTTTGCAATATCCAACAGAATATATGGCATCCCAACTTTTTAAAAAGTGTATTATTTTGAACAAAAATGGTTTGCTTAGGCAGCAGTACAAAGGGAAGGCATATTCAAGAGACATAAACACAGAAACAATTAAATAACTTGCAAGGATAACAATTAAATAACTTGCAAGGAGTTCTTTAGTATAATTTTAAATTGCATTTAAGGAGAGCAGAGTTTCTTTCCATCTTTTCTCTGACAACTTGTTACCAGTGATGTGTCTTTCCTCCTTTGGGATTTGTTAGGCTTTCATATCTTTCAGTGTCCTTTTCTCAGAAAATTGTTTGGAAATTGTCTTTCTCCTTGCATACATTGTATTTTTCCCCCATTCCTAAAGGACAGATGAAATATTCTTGAAGTTTCAGATACAAATTATGTATGTTTTACATGCAGAGGGGGAAAAAAATCTGTTACTATTATTTCCTGCTTGAAGTATAATACATATGATGTGCTATACATGTTTGTGAAGAAATACATACATGGATAAGTGTTCTCAGCCTATGGATTTTTTTGTAGTTTGAAGCCTTCTTCAAAGCTAAGGAGCTTTCCTTCTGCTGGAGGAAGAGCTACTTAAGTTGGAAGAAGTCTTCTTAAGCTGAATGGAGGATGGTTGGATGGTTGGATCCATCTCAACAATTTGGGGCCCTAGATGTAAATTAGGAGGATGGTAGGGCATTACAAATATTCATAACCAAAATCATGCAAGTCTCACTACAACACAATTAATTAAGTGGAAATATGTGCAAAACACTGTGAGGGCAACACAGGAAGAAGAAAGTACAACAGGTAGGCCAAAAAGAATCAAAACAGCACAAATTTTCATTTAGTTACCTAGATTGAAGAAGAAGAAGAGATTGGATTTATACCCCGCCCTTCACTCCCCAAAGGTGTCTCAGAGTGGTTTACAAACTCCTTTCCCTTCCCCTCCCCACAACAGACACCCGGTGAGGTGGGGTAATAGATTGAGAGTAACATGATTATATCAAATAAGTATCTCAAAGAGAATAAAAATGACAGAATCTTCAGTGCATTCTTATAGGCAATTACATCCAAATCCACCATAATCCATGTGTAATTTTTTATTATTTTTAATTATAATTTCTACACTGTAACAACTCGGGGAGGTCAGTCATATTTTGATTTTGTGCATTACACACAGTCTAAACATTTAAGATTCAGCCATATATTGATGGAACTTCAAAAAGTTACAGCCAAGTCTTGTGGTGTCAATATACCCTAGATTTTACTTTATTTCTTATAAATGTTCTTGCGAGTAGGACAAAGAGAAGCCATTTTTGTGAACAGCAATACAGGCTGATTGGCTGAAACTGCTTTTCTGTCATTTTATCTTTTTTGAGTATTCGGCAACAGTATTCATGTTGATTTTAGCCGCTGGTACTTTTCCAAGCCCATCATCTTGTACATAAATGCACTTGCTAACCAAAACAAACAGCACTTACATATTTTAAAGTGAGTGTTTTGGCCTAGTTGAAATGTAACCCATGGGAGGGATTCAAATTCATTCCAAGAGGCATACTGTAGTAGAACTCAGCTTTTTGTCATGCAAAAAGATATATATGTATGCAACAAGCTGGAATTCCTCTGGGAAGCAACACATTGTGAAGGAAGCAATCTTGTCAAAGAATTGAATAAATGCCTCCAGCTCTCCCAGTTTAATGATCTTATCCTCTCCCTCAAAGCCTTACCCGGTTAAGCTATTGGGGATAATATTTGTAAGAAACAAATCTAAATACACCAAGTCATTTCCACTTACTGTAATATAAGTGACAGGCATTATCCATGAGAAAAGAAAGGAAAAACAGTCTGATCACTTTTGCTCATTGTGCAAATCTTTTGCACAGCACGGTGCATTTCTTCTGTACACGGTCTTCTTTATCATTATCATTACTTCCTCGTCTTGCATCTTTTGAACTAATAAAAAGTTGTAAAATTTATGGATAAGTTTTTCTTCGGTCCCCATTAGTATCTTATCAAATTCTAAGTACTCACGGTTAAATCCTATTTGTTTGTCTTTCACCTACCTAGATTCAAGCTGATTTCTCTCCCACCATGACAGTGTGGTTCCTTGGGCCTCTAACACATTCTGGGTTTTTAATTTTCCATTTTTATCTAATAAATCTCCATTGGTAGCGTATCTGAATTTAGTCATCAGATTCGGGCTTGAAAAAGCTTCAAGCAGGGCCACCCATACTAGCATTTTAATATAAACTAATTTTTTTATCTCATTCCAGGTTTTTAATAAGGCTTTCCTCAACCTATGATTGTTGAAGAAAGTATGTGAATTCTGTTTGGCACACCACAGGAAGGTGTGCCATCCTATAGCCAAATCGTGTCCCTCCAACTTCAGGAACCTTGAATAATTTAATTTAACCCAGTCATGGATCCATATCATAGACACTGCCTGAAAATATAGGTGCCAATCAGGTAGCGCCAAGCCTCCTTTTTCCGTTTTTTCCTGGAGGAGCTTAAGTTTAATTCGGGGGTTTTTCTTTTGCCAGATAAAGTCTCTTACTATTTTTTCTAGTTTACATATAAAACAGGTATATTCTGAAACAGGAAAAGCACCCTTGGCAGAACATTCATTTTTATCACCGCCACTCTACCCATCAAGGATATTTGGAACTGTCCCCATTTAGTCAGATCGTTCTTAATTTGCATCAGAAGTTTATCATAATTATCTTGATATAAGGAACTTAACCTATTCATTATATAAATACCTAGATATTTGATCTTTTTTGAAGTGCAAAACACAGTTTTTCTTTGCAATTCTGAAACTTGTTGGGCAGTGCAGCTTTTTGTCAATAGCTGGGATTTACACGCATTAACCCTAAAGCCTGCCAAACGGCCAAATTCCTCTAACAGTTCTGACAATCTATCTAGTGAGTCCAACGGATCCAAAATTATAATTGCTAGATCATCTGCATATGCTTGAATGGTGTACTCTTCACCTTTGGTTTTAATTCCCACTATCTGTCTGTCTTTTCGTATGTTCTCTAACAATATTTCGATAGTAAATATAAAGAGTAGGGGAGAAAGGGGACATCCCTGTCTTGTACCTTTAGTGATGGTTATTTCAGATGTCATATCTCCATTAATCATTATTCTAGCCTTTTGGGTAATGTAAATAGCTTCTATCACATTAACAAAAAATTCTCCATATAAGGAGATCTTTAAATGCTCTATCATAAAATCTCAGGCGATGTTGTCAAACGCCTTCTCGGCATCTAAGAATAATATCGCCAGCTGTTTGTCTGGATATGCCTCTGCATATTCCAAAGCATTCATAATTATTCTCAGATTATGTCGAGCCTGCCTGTGTGGTAAAAAACCCCGCTTGGTCATGGTGAATTATCTCAGAAGGTATTTTTCTTAGTCGAGATGCTATAATAGATGCAAAGATTTTATAATCTATGTTGAGTAGAGAGATGGGGCGGTAATTTTTTATTTCTTTTGCATCTGTGTCTTTTTTATGTATCAGAGAAATTATGGCTAAATTCCAAGAGTCTGGGAGCATTTTCCTATGTATCACTTGTTTAAATGGAGCCATTAATTCTTCTTCAAAAGCCATATAGAATTCAGCTGGGAGCCCGTCCGGACCTGGTGTTTTATTTCTTTTGCTTTTTAATAGCTTCAACAATTTCATGTTGTGAATTTCTGGTTAAGCATCTTTTGTTGGATATCATTCAATTTTTTTTATGTTCAGGTTATTTTTCAAATATTTTTGGATGGAGCCTTGGTCTGAACTCTGTTGCTTATATAATTTGACATAAAACTGTTCCACAATCCCTTTCAAATCAGATAGGCTACTTTTTTCCTCTCCTTGTATATCTCTTTTTTTCCTCACTTCTTAATCTGTATGCCAGCCAACGGGTTGGCTTGTTTGAGTTTTCAAAAAAAAATTGTCTGGTATATAAAATCTTTTTAGCAATTTCCTGATTTAGTATACAATTTAACTCGTGTTGAAATGTTTGGATTTTTAATCTGAGCTCATCTGTTGGTGACCTCCTTCTAGCCTCCTTTTCTTGTGTCTGGATCTGTTTTCTCAACAAGATTATTTTCTGATTCTCTGCTTTTCTTTTGTTTATACTTTGTCGAATAAAAATCCCCCACACATATGCCTTAAAGGCATCCCATATGATGTTTATAGAATTATCTGGATGTTTGTTAAGTTAAAAAATTCTCTGTCTTCTTTTGTTTTTTCCACAAATCTTTTGTTTCTTAGTAAAGTGGTATTAAGTTTCCAACGTGTCCTTTTAGGAATATCTGATAGTATTAAAGTGACTGGGTTATGATCTGTAAAGGACATCAGGAGGATATCTGTCTCCCATACGTCACCAAGAATGGATGAGGATACCCAGATCATATCGATCCTGGACCACGACTTATGACATCCCAAATAAAAAGTATAATCTTTCTTGTTGGGTTTTTTCAGTCTCCAAACATCTACAAGATTCAAGTCATCTGCCATGGACAGAAACGTGATTGGTAGTACAGAGCCAGATTTGAATTTAACTGATTTTTTCTATCTATAGTTTTATCAAATACTGCATTGAAGTCATGTATAACAGGTGAGATTGAAACTGGATAGTCACATCCCCAGTGCCTGTGATCAGGATCTAGAGAGTTGCTTCTAGTGACCTAGTCGGTAAGAGACGCTTTGTTTTTTGAAACCTCTGATATTCCTTAGCTGCTTATAAGAGGAGATTTTACATTGGTTGTGGGTTGTCAACAACTGGGTGGTTAAATTTAAGCACACTGTCTTCTGGATCCTCAGGACTGAGGAAATCATCTTTGTCCCTACCAGGGCAGCCTAATGTAGTTCAAATTAATTTAAAAGAACTAAACACTCTTATTCAAGAGGTGGTTGCAGCAGCAGTGAATCAAGCAGTAGAAACAGCGGTTGCCTCTGCTCTCACCGCTGTTCTAAATCAGGCTTTAGAGACAGCGTTGCTACCGGCAGTGGAAAAAACAATTGAACCAGTAGTGGAAAAGGCACTAGAACCAATTCAATTTAATGTTGACTCTCTGACTCAGCAGTTGGAGTCACAAACGGAGGAGATAAAAAAATTAACAGTAGAAAATAGACAAGACCTGGATGCCCTCATAAAAACAGCATACACCTTAGAAAATAAAATGGATGACACAGAACAAAAAATCCAATTGTTGATGAATTACTGATGAGAGTAGAGATGGATAGAACATCTTATACTTTAAGGTTCCAAAATATGGTAGAGCAGGAGGGTGAAGATCTCAAACAGGAATTAACCCAGATATTAACAGAGTATGTGAAAGTGAACGTTGGTAAAGAAATAACCAATGAGATTGACTTGATATTCCACATGAACTCTGCATATGTGAGGAGAAAAAAATTACCCAGAGAGGTCCATGTTAGATTTGCTAGGAAACAACTGCACAAAAATATTTTAAAATCGGCATCAAGTAAACCCCTAGTATATCAGGGTGCGTGAAAAAAAGGAAGAAATACGTGAAATTAGCTAATGGACTCAGAGAGAAAGATTTCACATTTAAATGGGTATACCCTGAAGGAATTTCATTTACTTATAAAGTGAGGCGTTATACGATCAACTTGATCTTGAAAATGAGGGAATTTTTACGCAAAAATTGTGAGGACTTTGATATTCAGGAGTCGGAAGATAGTATCTCAGAGGAAAAGGGCCAACAAGCAGAAAGTAGAAAAGAGGAAGCCCATTATAAAGCTAAAAAGAGATATAGAAAAGGAGAACCTCTTCCCTTACAGGTTCGTACGAGACACCAGTTGAGGACTGAAATAAATCAAGATGATAACAGTTCGGGACACTAAACTAAAAATAATATCGATCAACGTGAATGGCTTAAATAACCCGTCAAAGAGAAAACGGGTTTTCCTCCAAACTGAAAAACTTAACTCACACTGATGTCTGCATTTTTAAAACTAGGGAATGTTGTGTCTTCACTATCACATGCAAAGCCCTTAATGGCCTTGGACCCTCATATCTGCTGAGTTATCTCTCCCCCATGTTCCACTGCTATAGCTTTGCCAGTTGATGCTGCCAATTGGTGCTGTACCAGCTGCATGGACTCCAACTTGAATACTGGATCTGATTCAAGGTTCTGGTATTAGCCTTTAAGGACCCAAACCATCTGGGGCCAATGTATCTACAGGACCACCTGGTGTACTCCTTGAAGAGCATTACACTCTGGGGAGCAGAATCTTCTGGTGATCCCTGGCCCAAAGGATATCCAGCTGTCCTTTTCGACCCTGGTTCCAGCCTGGTGGAACTCTCTGCCTAATGACATCTGCGCCCTGTGGGACCTAATGCAGTTTCACAGGGCCTGTAAGACAGAGATGCTCTGCCAGGCCTATGGATGAGGACAGAAGTGCTTGACATCAAGCCTGGCTTCCTGTATCCTTCATCTCGCCACCCTTCCAAGGGGTAGGATACAAATATTTTAATGCCAACTGGAACAGTTTGATTGTTGTTTTAAATTTTAACCTTTTTTTGTATTACTGTATTTATCAGAATGATTTACTGAATGTTGTGAACCACCCTGAGCCCTATTTGGGGAAGGGCAGTCTAGAAATCAAATCAAATCAATAAAAAAATCTGAGCAGGGCCTTCTGCAGGTGACACCCTACAAACAGGAAAAATCAACAACAGCCCGCACATGTGTTGCCAACCCCCCTTTCATTTGCACACCCCTCCCTCCAACCCTGAATGTATTTACTATACATGTAACTTCATGAGCAAGTCCCACAGAGTATAAGGAACAATCACAGTGTTTTGTGTCTCTAGAGCAGAGGTGTCAAACTCATTTGTTACGAGGGCCAGGCCATGCATGCCATAAAATGTAACACAAGGTAACAGAGATATAAACTTTATAAAGATGCTGAATTACAATAACAGGTGAATGACAATAGCATACTCGATTGTATTAGGTGTGATTTGCAGAGGGGTAGTAGGTGTGGAAATATGAGTATTGGTAATGAGACAGGAGGTAGCTGCAGCTCTGGAGCAGGAAGCAGGAGGGAATTTCATTGCCCTGTGCTCCGCCAAATGCATATCTTCCTGATTTCCTTTGACAGAAACCTAGCACAAGTATGTTTAAAATAGCCTTTCTTGTCTTTTATCCATCCAAAACTTAATAAGCGCCCATTTAAGAATTGCCTTTCCAATTTTCACATATGAGCATCAATAGTGGGAGAATGGATGTAAAGTGTTTATTTGGCCACCCCTCCATTTCTGGAAAAGAAGCAAAGCCATTTGTAGGATTTCCATTAAGAAACCCATAGATATTGAGCAAGATATCAATATCTATGCACAGAGGTGGTGGAGAGACTTGGGGGGAAACCATTGTTGAAGTGATACTTCCAATAATTAGTTTTCTTCTCTGTACAGTTACCAACTACTTCCCCAACATTGCAGCCTCCCACACTCTGGCTCCTCAGTTGGAAGGGTTGGGGGGAAGACAGTCTCCTTCCTCCAGCTTGTTCCCACCCCCCAAAAAAGAAATCTTGCAGCTTCCAAAGCAAAAGCAATTCAGACTCCTCCAAACTGCCTCCATGCCATTGCAACTTTGGTGGCAAAGGTTTGCCTTTCACAGAGAGAACTGGCATTTTCTGGCTGTAGGCAATACAATCTCCAGGGGGGGGGGATTTTTTGTCTCCTCCTCCCCAATCAAACCATACACACCTTAGCCCCCCCCCCAACCATGACCTCTCCAAAATATTATTCCAACTGCACAGAATCCAGTGAGTGCAAAACAAATGCTTGCCTAGGATAAGCCCCCCTCCGCTTGCCAGCTCTGGTTTGGGAAATGCCTGGAAATCTGGGGGTGGGGGTGAAATTTGGAGAAGGCGGGGTTTAGGGAGGAGAGGGACCTCAGCAGGCAATAATGCTCCAAAGCAGCCATTTTATCCAGGGGAACTGATCTTGGTCATCTGGAGGTCAACTGTTATAACAGGAGATTTCCAGGTGCTACCTGGAGGGTAGTAACCCTACCACCATTTTACTAAATCCTTCAATAAATTCCATGTTCCTTTTAAAACTTTAAAATCAGGTCTCTGTTACAGTTTTCTTTTTTCCCTTTTTTAATGCCCCCGAAGGGGATTTTTTATTGCATTTTTTATAATACTACAAACTACAACAGAAAATGGGAAGGGGGACTACATTTATGGGATAAAAGAAAGATACCCACTACTAACTAAAAACCCAAGAGAGGATTCTGATCATCTTAAACAAACATAAAGTCTTAATCCCGCTAATCCCTTTATAAACTGAGTCAAGTTTAACAATAACTTTTCAGTTCTTAAAATTTACTGTCATTAAGAAATACCCCAAGTCATCTCATTTCAAAGTTTTTCCAAGGCACAAATCAGAGTCCTTCAGCCTTCACTTCTCCTTGCCCCGTCTCTTCTGCAATTTATAGGGACTTTTAGGAGCTGCTACCCCTTTCTCTGAAAGAGACTCCTTTCCGGAAGAATCCGAGTCCAGCTCGCCACTGGACTTACTGTCCTCCCATTCTTTTTCTTCCTCCTCTGGCCCTCCCAACTGGATTCTTAAAAATTCCCGAGATTTCAGAACAGAGTCAATCTTTTCTTTATTATCCTTAATTTTGAAGGTGAAGCATTCTGGAATTAGCCATCTATATCCAATTGAATTTGTCTGAAGAAAAAGAATAAGATCTTTATATTTCTTTCTCCTTTGTCTTATTTCAAATGGAATATCTTTTAGAACTCTGATGACATTTTCCCCAACTTTCAGGGGTACTCCAGATACTACTTTCAGGATTGTATCCCTCACATGCCTCTTCTAGAATCTTACAACAATTTCCCCAGGCAGATTGTTTTTCTTTATATATCCTGAATATGACCTATAGGCCACATCCATATCGCTTATCAGCAGTTCCGCCTTCATCTCTGTCACTGGGGCCAATACTTCACTCATCATTTCCTTTAGATTCTCTCCTTTAGTCTCTGGCAAGCCCTGAAAGTGAAAAATTATGTTACCCTTTTCCATTTGTAGTTGTAGCAACTGATCTTCTATGGAGACTTGCTTCTTTTCCAGTTGTTTTACTTTTTTCTTCAGCTTTGGGCAGTGGCATCCACTTCTTTCATCTTCTCAGCTGTTTGATTCATCATTTTCAAAGTCTCATTTATCTGGGTTTGCTGAGCGGTGATACATTGAGTCATATTAGACATCTGTTCTTTGAAGTTATTCAGCTGGTCCATTATAGGGTGCATGGATTCTGCCAAAATCTTTGCCAGCTCGTTGGTTCCTTCTGGTTTTGGGCTCTCCATCACTTTCGATTTCAGCAACTTCTCCTTTTTCGTCCTCTTCCCTGCCATATTCTTCGGTTTGTTTACTTTCGCAAGTTTTTTGAAAGTCTCTGAATATGCACTTAAATGCTCAAACACTCCTCGGTAAGTACTTCTTAACCGTTTTAAGCATTTTTTCTTCCACTCCCCCCCCCCATCCACTCAAAAGTTCATGTGCTTGGGAGGCATCCCTACCCCGCTCGCCTTAATCTCTGCTGTGTAGGTTAGGGTAGGGAGCTTTCTTTTCTCTTTAAACATCGCTTAAATGACTCACGTTCATAATCGGTCCTCAGACCTCATGTATGTTCTCTTTTCAGACACTCGATCTCCTGTGCTTGCCCCGGTTAGCGTTGCTTAAGTCCATTCGGTCTCTCAGCACGGAGAACCATCAGAACGAAGAGGCGCCTCAATTCTCCGGCATTTCGCCGTCGAAGAGGCGACCTCTCAGAAGTTCCATGGCCAGGGTCCCTTCAACCAGGTCCCTGGGGGGGGGGGGGACAAACCTGTGCACCCCCTCCTTCGGGTGGAGCACAGCTTCACCCCTGGGAGGTCTAGGAGGTGAGTCTGCTCTAGCGCGCCACCATCACCGGAAGCCTCTGTTATGGTTTTCCTGTTAAAATTAGCTACTCTCTGCCACTTTTCTAGGAAAAAGATCCCAGTTTTCCACTCCCTGCACAAACATGCAAGGTAATTCCCCATATCAGTCTGAACACATATTCAGACTGATGTTTGTAGGGGTGTGGTGGTGACATATGTGCATTCTCTGTTGTAGCCCCACCTTATGGAATAGCTTGCTTGACCAGGTTATGAAGACTCCTGCTCTTGTGACATTTCACAAACCATGAAAAACTGAATTATTCAGGAAGGCATTTTTACACAGATAATAGGGCTACACTGTAACAGGATGGTTCAGAAAGATGCTTTAATAAAAGGAAAGAACTGTGAACTATACCACTATATATAGCATGCTCTCTGTACTATCCTGCTCTTTAACTTCTGCATCATTTAACATTTCATGTTAATGCTTATGCTTTATTTCAGCTTGGTTTCAGATTTCTGCAGTCCAAATCCTATTGCATTGCTTATTGGATGTCTCACACTGTTGATTGTATAGACTCACACTGTGTAAGCCATCTTGAGTCTCAATGTGAAAGGCAGACTATAAATATCATAAATAAAACAAGCAGAGAGGGTTGGCCATTTCGGAGTACTTATTTCTACCACCACCACCTCCTTAGCTGCAGAAGAAAATGCTGACATTGCTTTAACATGAAAGGCCTTTTCTCACACAGTCCCAGAAAGTTACAAAGGGGCACAACAGTCCCAAGGATTAAGCACCTATTAGGCACACTGAGTTAGTGGAGTGGATTTCTTGTAGTGTTTATGGTAGCAATTATGTCTCCCATTTAGTTGAGAATACCCAGTCAACAAATGCACCAGTCCACTTAATCTAATGCTCAATTAACAAGGTAACACTTACTTTACCAGCTGCTCAAATGACAAAGGCAGAAAAAGAA
Organism: Gekko japonicus; assembly: GCF_001447785.1. Taxonomy (NCBI): domain Eukaryota; kingdom Metazoa; phylum Chordata; class Lepidosauria; order Squamata; family Gekkonidae; genus Gekko; species Gekko japonicus. Next base: position 338,357 of record NW_015175382.1, on the reverse strand, counting down.
GAAAACTGGTTTCTGCCCTCCAATAGTCTCTCAAGGTTTTAATGTTGCAGCAGTTCCTTGTCTGATGAAACTAGACAAGTGTATATCATCATGGGCCATGAAACATAACTTCAGCTCTCCACCTCTTTGTGGGGAAAAGTAATTTCCATACAGAGTGACTGTTACAAATATAATAATAATGAGAGTTTCACTTGCAGGAGTTTGCTTTCCTCTTCCTTTTCGAATCTCCATATCAAATAATGGCTGGGACAGAATGGGAAAGAGGTATTGACTTTGAATCAGGGAAGAAAATAGAGGTATACTTCATGCCAATCAAGCCATGAATGGATTTGTGCATTCTGCATATTTACTACAGAAAAATAACCTACAGCTTCCCTGGACATTTTTCAACCATTCTGTGTTTTTCATGTCCAACTATGCATTAGACTAACATTCTAGCACTGGCATATAGGAACAATAGAAGATCAATTTTGTACCTGTGAAAACACTGAAGAGTTGTATTTGTCATTGTTTTATTATGCCTGAGTGAGAAGCTTATTTTCTTCTTTGCGATTAATGGGTGGCAAGGTTTTCCTGTATTTTCCTAGCGACTGGCTTTCCATTCTTATACATCAGCTTCATTGTCTAGGGAAGATAATAAAGCATATTTTAAAGTATATTATATCCACCTTGAGTCTTTGTGAGACAGGTGAACTATAAATGAAGTAAATAAAGTTGAAGTGAACTCTTTGAGTGCTTTCTTATTTCAGTGGCCAACCAATGCAAATGGGATGCGGTTTCTCTCAACTACAGTGAAGAGATCAGGCATTAGTTATAAGAGATGAGACATTAGTTATAAAATCTCACCCATATTCATTGAAGTTCCTTTACTTTCTGGATCAAAGTATTTGATTCCCTACTTAACCAGGAATTAAATTTAAACCTAGGTTAATCATTTGTTGCAGCTGTGTCCTTGTTAAAGGTTATGGCAGGTGGAAAGAATTCAGAGGGAGCAGGAAAGAGTACCCACTCCTACATTAGGGAGGAATCACAATATTGTATGCTGCAGTAAAGCAATTACTTAAAGCAATATTTGCTTGAGTTTTGTATAGATATCCCCAATTATTTGTTAGCAATTCCTGGCTTTCTTACATAAGCACAGCTGCCATGTTTTCTGCTTGAAAGCCCTGACAGTTATACAGAATACAGGAATGGAGATTATTAGAAATGTGTTCTACCAAAACTGATTAGATGGAAAAAATCCTGGAAAATTACCCCTCCCCCTTCTAGCCAGAGAGTATAGGGTACCTCATTGTCAGGGATAAGGCAAAGAAACCAAAGGTAATCCGAAATGACAAGTAATGGTAAACAATTCATATTTAATAGGAGCACTGCTGTAGCAATGTAAGAGTGAGGGAGTCTCTGAGCAGGCCAATGATCAATAGCTACCAGCATTTATATTGATTAACTACCTACAAAAAATGTTGCAAGGAATTACAGACAGATGCTGTGATATATACCCATTGGAAAAATAAATAGCGTGAGGTATAGGAAGCAAAACAAAATGAAGTAGAACAGAATGCAGCCACATTAAAATCAATGTATTCATCTGCAATATAGGAATGAATATAGTGACATTGTACAAAATAACTTTCATAGATATTCAGTGCACCAAATGAATATGGGAAATATATATATGAAAAGCCTTGTTAACCCATACCTTTTCCCACCTTCGATTCTGGCCAAAGTTTGTATCAGGAAAAGGCATTCACCACATAGCATGGATGGTGATTGCACTCCTTTGTTCAAATGTGTTTTTTAAATAATAAAGACAGGGGTCATTTGGGGGTGGGACACGGGGGGACGCCATCCCCCCGGGTGAGGTGCGGGAGGGCGGGGCCTGGAGCTCCCTGCTGGTGCCCGCTGGAGGTCGCCGCCGGCTGTGGGGAGGACACACTTCCGGTGATGTCAGGGTGTGTGGCATATGCTAATGAGTTATGCTAATGAGCCCCCTAGCTCTTTTTCTACGAAATGACCCCTGAATAAAGATCTGGACTTTTCCCTAGCAAGATGGCAACCAGCTATAGTTCTATACTCACATGACCTTTTTTAAAAGTATGATGGAGGACATTTGGGGGTTTGCGATCAAATATCATACAAGAAAATAAGAAATTATTATACAGGGAACCAAGTGCCATTTAACAAGGAATACATACTAAGAATATACTTTTAATTTTGTTTCAAAGGCTTAATTTATTTGCACTTGAAGTTGTTTATATATATGTGTGTGTGTGTGTGTGTGTGTGTGTAAACACATTATCATTTTTTCATTATCATTTCCATTCCCATTATGGTTTCCAGGTCCTACTTGGCTGCTGACAGGGGGATCCAGGTTCCAGTCCAGGATCTTCTGGCACATGTGCATTGCATGTGCACTGCAATGACATCATCCAGAAGTGGTGTCATCATGTTGGGGACATTGGGGTGATGGTCTAGTTTTTGGGCAAAACTGTGTTTTTTTGCCTTCAAAACCAGAGGCTGCCCAAAATCTAGAGCATCACCCCTGAGATCCCTGATGCAATGATGTCACTTCCAGACGATGTCATCATGTCTGGAATGTTGCCTGGTGACATCCGTGTTTGGGAGTAGGTCTTCCCCTGCTGGCCAGCTGGCCAGGGGTGGATCAGAGCCCTCAAAAGCAGGGGAACCCCTGCTGGGAACTGGGGGCTGGCAACCTTAATTCCCATTGCCACAGTCATTTCCATCCTGTCTTCATCCTTGACATTGCCCTATTTTCCTACTGTGTTCTGGGCTGCTGCAGTGGCAAAGACCGGACATTGGACAGCCAATCCACCATAGGCTGGTGGTGGGAGGGTCTATTCCTCCACCTCTGTAGGTGTCTGAGATACTGTTTCCTATCGGAGGCACTACTTTTCAATGCACTAGGAAACATAATCCCTAGGACACCTGGCATAAATGAGGATATCCCGGTTCAGGCCCCTACCTGGCCTCAGCAGCCCCACCAGCCTTACTGGAATGTCACCACTGCTGGGATCAGCTGCCCTGAGCTCAGTCCTGCCACCATCATCTGGACCAAAATACAGATAATACAAAACACAGTGAGACACACGGTGAAAACGTAACCAGCAAAACAACAGCATCTAAAAAACCTGTTTTACCTAAACAAAGATAATTAAACTATTCAAACTTTTCATTGAAAATAAAATCTTATATCATACATGCAATTTATAAATACAAATTCCAAAGTTATTCATATACCTACAATATCAAAAATGAAATTCTCAAATCATAGGGCAAAACCCCAAATGTTTCCACAGTCCATTGCAGGCTCATAAAACATGCAGATAACAGAAAACAGTATCTCAGACACCTGTAGAATAGACCCTCCCACCACCAGTCTATGGTTGACTGGCTGTCCAATGTCCAGCTTTTGCCAGTGCAGCAGCCCAGAGCACATCAGGAAAACAGGGCAATGTCAAGGATGAAGACAGGAAGTTTATGGTTGATGTCACACTCAACTTGGAACATGGCTTCTGTTTCTGAAAACTGAAGACATCTGAACACTTTCAACAGAGTATTTTATGAGCCTCTGATGGATTGTGGGAACATTTGGTTTCTTGCCCGAAGATTTGAGAATTTGAATTTTAATATTGTTGGTATGTGAATAGCTTTGAAACTTGTATTTATGAATTGTGTATATGATATAAAATTTATTTTCATTGAATAGTTTGAGTAGTTTAATTACCTTTGTTTTGGTAAAACAAAAAAAATTACATGCAGTTGTTTTGCTGGTTATGCCATCATCCGGTACAGTTGTGCTGAGCTTGGCCCCGCCACCGCAAAACAGCTCTTGGCTGGCCATGCTGTGCTCAAGGCAGCTGCTGCCCTCCAGAGTCAGGCTGTCTGCACCAGATCCAGTGCCACAGGCACAGCTGAAGCCAAGGCTGAGTTGGGACCCCAGCTTGTTACTGGGCTCTTCACCAACAATGCAGCCAGAAGAGATGCAGAGAAGGAGCCTGAAAAATGTTCCAGACTCTGCTGGCAAGAGCAACATGCAGCAACAGTCATCCCTGGTGCTGATCTCATGATGCTTGTCTATGATGTCATCAGCTGGCTTCAGGGAAGCAGCTGCAGCAACAATAATTTATCACATAGGTCCAACCTGGGCCAATGGGGTTGGAATCAGGGGAAAATAAAGGAGGGCTCCACAACTGGGCTGGGGAGGAATAGAGGGAGATGCTAAACTTGCAGTGAAGATGAACACCCATTTGGAAACAGAACCCAGGTGCTTGAATCCTGTCTTGTAATGCTGCAATGTGGCCTGGAAAACACTTCATGTTCCTGTTGATTTTTCCCCATATCTATACCCCTTGTACACATGGGTGACTTTAGGCAAGAAGAGATTAGCCCCTGTTCTAGTCCTTACAGTTGCTCCAATGATTGATTGATTGATTGATTGATTAGATTTTATTCACGGAACAAGCCAGCTTTTAAACAGATAAAACCAAAGTAGATTAACCAGGAGAACCAATAAAACAATTATAAAAATATAAAATAATAGAATGTAACATGCAGATATGAGAACATGGCAATTATTACAGACATTGTAATATACATACAGAGTGGCTAAATGCCTAACATTTACCTGACTGAGCTACTAATAACTTTATGGTTCTTGAGGCAAGCCAACCAAATTTGGCTAATTTAAATATATCCTCAGGGTGCCTATTATCCAGAATATTCTTCAGGAGTTGTGTTTTTTTACTGGAAGTGAGAGGAGTAGTTGTGGAAAATGGGAGGGTATCACGATAATTGCTATATGCCTTGCAATGATATATGACATGCATTAAAGTTTCTATGCCTTCATTACAGCAGGGGCATATATGATCTTCAAATGGTATTTTATTGAATCTTCCCTCTGTGACTGCTGAAGGGAGAGTGTCCCACCTCATAAGAGTGGACATGTATTTGTGGTTTTCTAGATGGTACAGGCAAGGCATGAGAGCTATCCTGTTAATGAGCTCCAGAAGGACACACCATTTTAAGGCGCTGTTAGGATAGTTTTGTCTGGTGATATCCAATGTTCCCTTTAAGCTGTGGAGTCTTGTGAGCAAAAAATCTACTTTGTGAGCTGCTGGCATTAAAGTTGTGAGCAAGCGATTTGGCTGCTGCATCAATTAGTTTGCTCTGGAGCCATCCTTCCTGAGCTAAGACAAAAATGTGTGAGCCGGAGGCTTAAAAACTGTGAGCTAGCTCACACTAACTCAGCTTAGAGGGAACAGTGGTGATATCCAATATTCTCTGTTTCACAGTCTCTCTCTCTCATTATCATAAGTGAGGGAACTAAAATATTGTTTCATAAGGCCATAGTAAGGAAAAAATTTTCTCTATGGCCCTAGGCCATGGTGGAACAGAGGTATCTTGGAGAATTAGGCTTGTCAACCCTTTGGGGGAAAAGGTAAGTTTCAACCAGTACTGACTGGCCAGGATCCAAAGCCTTGCCTCCACCAAGATCATGCCAGTTTCTATCCGATTAAGAGCATTTGGAATACCAGGGGGTATCTCAAGAACTGTTCTCGAAAATTTTGATTGAACAAGCTCCAGTTTTTTATAGTTTGTGGTGATATTCAGAGGGGCACCAAACATGAGTTGATTGATTGGCCTTAAATAGTCTGAGTACAGCTATTATACATTTGCCTTCCTTATGCCAGTAAAAGTTTTGGATTGCCCGTGCACTCCTTTTAGTATTTGAAGAAATCACATTAATTTTGCTAGATCTTGAGCCATTTGCCTGAAACAAAATTGCCAGATACCTAAAACATGATACTTGCACTATGGGGATAGAATTGAAAAACCAATGATGTAATCTGGGAGTCCTTTTAGCGAAGAGCATTACTTTGATTTTGGAATGATTTACTTATAAGTTGCTGTCTTGGCAGAATTGGGCAAAGGCTTTCAAAGCTCTTCTGAGACCTATAGGGATCCTTGACAAAAGGACAGCATTATCAGCATAAAGAAGAACGCCAACGTGTTTGTTGGGGAGACAAAAAGCAACCTCATCTGACCCCTTTGGCTGTGCTGGTATAGTCTGTCCAATGACCTTGGTGGGAACATTTGACCCGAATAGATGTCTGGTCATAAGGGGCCTAAATAAGAAATAATAGCCGTCTATCAATATTTCTAGATCTTAATTTGTCCCATAGGATGGCTCTGGAGTCAAAAGCTGGCTTGAGATCCAGGAAAGCCCCATAGAAGAATACTTGGCAGCCACGTGGTCCAGAAGCATGCAATGGTCTATTGTAGCATGATATTCTCTAAAGCCAGCCTGTTCCTCAGGCAGACAGAAATTGTTTTCCAATGAGTCTCTTAATTTGCACAAGAGATGTCTTGCGTAGAGTTTGCTCACTATGCTTAGCAGACTGATAGGTCTGTAATTGTTGGGGTTTTCTTTATTACCTTTTTTATACAATGGGATAATAATGGCTGTCCCCCAGTCCTTGGGGATATTCCCTGATTGATCAATTTGTGTGAATAAGGATGCCAAAACAGGGGCCCATCATTCTACATTCCTCTTGATCAGCTCTGGGGGAATTAAATCAATTCCATGGGCTTTCCCTGACTTCCAGGTAGCAATGAGCTGTTTCACTTACAAACTGCTCAGAGGAGGCCAGGATGGTAAATTAGAAAAAGTATCAACATTGGGAGAGCTTATAATAGTTCTGCTCCAATGGGTGCTCATGGGTAGGGATAAAGCTACAGCAGCTACTGTGGTTGTTTAAATAGCATCTGTCACTGTTCTTTGCCTTCTTGGGCTTCCCAGACTTCTCTTTTCTCATATGCCCTCCTTTCAATACAACCTTGGTGTCAGTATTGCAATACTGCACAACATTTTGATTTTCACCATGGAGTTGCTGGGGAACCACAAGCAATTCCATCCCTAGAACAACTCTGGTGTCCAGTGCTATGGAAGTTTATGGCTCAGTTCCTGTTGTAAGTCGCAGTTGATATCTGCTTGGTATAATAATATAAGGAGATTGGCTTCTACCTCTTCCCTGAGCAAACTGTTATTTTGTCTGGTTCTTGAGATGTGCCAGTGCCTTGAATAACACCTTTTCCAAGTCTTTTACCCAAAGCAAGTACCTCCCTGCCTCATTCTCTTACATCTCACTCCAGATCTTCATCTTCCTCCTTTTGTTTCCCCCATTCTGGACTGAATCTTTGGCTATGAATTTCATTTGACTCATGAAAAAAATTCCTGGGCCTGTTCTTTTTTCCTTTGACATAAAGTTGTCTTAAGGGCCACCCTTTGCTTTGTTATTGACATCTGCTCATCTGATTCGACACTATGCCTTGTTTTTGCTCCCAGGTATCAACTGAGAGTCACATCACAATCAAAAATACTTTTGGGCACCAAGGTGAGGTTGGCTGTGACTCAACCACAATACAGTTTAGTGTGCTAGTTCTGTTCTTCAGATATCACATACAAATGTGTTTTGATATATTTGCTGATCTTAGTATTCAGAACAGCCTTAACTTTACAATATTTTTTCCTAGAATTTAAAATGCTATCTGCTGTGTTTTTGTTATTTATTATATCCTTGGGGAATTCTCCAAGATGTTTTATGCTGAAACAAAAATATGCCAATAGATAAAACAGTATGGAAAGTATATTTTTATTAGGCTTATTTAGCTCCTCAGCACATATTTGCATCATCCTCCAAACTATCAACTGCAACAGTAAAAGAACTTATTTCTACTCTTCTTTGTCTCTCTGCCAGGTTCTCCCACTGGTTTCAAAGATTTTTTTTTTTAAAAAAACAGCAACTTAATTGGCATTGGTTCACTCCATCAGATGCATGTTGATGAACTTTTTTTCTGAACTGATTCCTTGCAACAGATTTTCCTTTTGGGGAGGTTTAACTAGAGATTAAGATATTACAGTAATAGCCAATGTTGGCAGTTAGCAAGGATGACTCCTGGACATCTATCCTTTCCCCTTTATAATCAACTGCCAAATTTGGTTTCAAAAGAAAAGCATTATTTTCCAGAAGCACAAAATAACTCATCCTTAGAGACATATTAAAAACCTGACTAAGAAGCATTATACTTTTGTAATTCCACAGAGCAAAAAGTGAAGTTGCTTTAATTTATCTACTTTTTGTAGCATGATCTATCCCAAAAACTCAAGGTAGAGAACAAAAGCAGAGAGAGAGAGAGAGAGAGAGAGAGAGAGAGAGAGAGAGAGAGAGAGAGAGATAGATTACAACAACCTTCTAACCCCAAATCTACAAAGATATCTACAAGCGGATCGTACAGTGCTTCCAAAAAGTACCCAGACTTGGATTTCATTGAGTCTCCATGGAAGGGCACTACACAATTAATGGAGCAACTAACAAGAATACTTTTGCTATATGGTAGACAGCTCCAAAGTATGAGAGTAGTGGCTTCTAAGGATGTTCTGAGTTTCCACTGAACATGAGAATATAACAGAAGCCGTGCTGGACCCAGGGAAGTCCACCACTGGGGCCAGAACTCCAGAAACCTCCAACACAACATCCTCTTGCACATCTGTAGAGTTAAGCATTGTGGCACAGGCAGAACAGCAGAGATAGGAATGCAATAGCAATTACCAAGACACAGAATGAACTCCCCAACCCCCATGGCAGCATAGCTGACACCCCCCAAGTATGAAGAATACAGAGCATCACTGTCTCAGACATAGACAGACATAGACACAATTATTTTGATTGGGTTTCACAACTGTCCCCTACCACATTTAAAAGGGCTGATCAGACAGCCAATCCTGTCTCCCGTATCAAAGCGGACTCACCCCCGCAATCCTCCCAGTTTTCTAGCACATTTTCCAACACTGGGAAAATCAAGTATTTTCCTACTACTTGTGCTGTGAATCTGCAGTTTCTCCTATCTGGACAGCCATCTCTCGCTATGAATGCAATTAGGTCATCTGTACATCCTTCTTGTGGTAGTGTCCTCCCTCCTGGCTTTCACCATCGTGCGCATGACCAATCCTGTGCTGAATATATTAAGTGCATGATTGCTCAAGCACACATAAAACAGCACTGGGTTGCACACTGGTAGTTCATTTTGTTCGTCGTGGCACAATTTTTTTTAAAAGAACCTTTGTGCATGCACATGCACTTTCTCTGCCTTCTCTATCCCATGCATAATTTTCTAGACCTCTGTCATGTCACCCCAGTCGTTGTTTCTCCAAAATAAAGAGCACTAACCTCTTTAAACCTTTCTTCATAGGGAAAGTGTTCCATCCCCTTAATAATTTTAGTTGCCCTTTTTCAATGCTATAATATCTTTTTTGAGGTGTAGTGACCAGAACTGTACACAGTATTCCAAAAGAGGCTGCACCATAGATTTATACAAGGGCATTATATAGTGACTCATTCAGTCTTACTCATTCTTACATTCAAACACCCCTAAGAGGTGGGTTATCACATCTTGCACAAATTTAAACTTCCAAAAAAATGTTCAAAGGCAGACCCCATGAAGTGCATATGGATGTGAAAATAGCATGAATGATTGGCAGGTCCCAATCAGTTAAAAGAGTTATAGCCTTTTCACCAGTGGAAGCAAATGGAAGGTGTCCTTGGTTACTGCTATAACCTGTACCAATATAGCATTTCTCCAATTTTATAGAAACGTGCTGGGATTTCTGATATAACTTAGTTTCTCCATGTAATCCCATATATGTGAAACCGTCAGCTTCTATGTGTCCACCAACTCCAGACATATAAGGGTATCTTATTTTAGGCTGTCTGGACAAAATTTGGAGGTGGACAGGAAGAAGGAGGAGAAGAAGGAGAAGAAGGGGAAGAAGAAATTGGATTTATACCCCACCCTTCACTCGGAGTCGCAGAGTGGCCTATAAACTCCTTTCCCTTCCCCTCCCCACAACAGACACCCTGTGAGGTAGGTGGGGCTGAGAGAGCTCTTTTCAGAACTGTCCTTGAGAGAACAGCTCTGACAGAACTATGGCTTGCCCAAGGTTATCCAGCAGCTGCAAGTGGAGGAGTGGGGAATCAAACCCAGTTCTCCCAGATTAGAGTCCACACACTTAACCACTACACCAAACTGGCTCTTGTAAATAGGGTTACAAGTAATTTCTCTATCAGCTATGGGGAGACTACAGGAAACAGGAGATGCAGCATCTGTGAACTCATTAAGCAATTACATCAATGAATGTAAAGGTATGTTTATCCCATATGCTTTTAAGGGGTGCATTGAGCCAGTTTGGTGTAGTAGTTAGGAGTGTGGACTCTAATCTGGGAGAACCAGGTTTGATTCCCCACTCCTCTACATGCAGCTGCTGGTGTGACCTTTGGTCAGTCACAAGTTCTTTCAGAGCTGTTCTCTCACAAGCAGTTCTCAAAAGAGCTCTCTCAGCCCCATCTACCTCACAGGGGGTCTGTTGTGGGGAAGGGAAGGGAAAGGACTTTAAAAGCTGCTCTGAGACTCCGAGTGAAGGGTGGGGTATAAATCCAATTTCTTCTTCTTCTTCTTCTTCTGTTATGGGGAATGGAAGGGAAGGGAAAGGAGATTGTAAATTGTTCTGAGACTCCTTTGGGTAGTGAAGGGCAAGGTATAAATCCAATCTCTTTTCTTCTTCTTCAATCCAGTTACAAAAGGACTGACGCCTGTGATCCCTTGCAGATGGAGTTTTATTTATTTATTATTTTATTAAATTTATGAAACTAGCTTCCTCAACTCCCCATGTTCACTATTCTCGCTGTATGTTAGATGTGCTTCAGAGATAGTTCAGAAATGATCACTATAGGAGGCTATGATATAGGAACATAAGAGAAGCCATGTTGGATCAGGCCAGTGGTTCATCCAGTCCAACACTCTGTGTCACACAGTGGCCAAAACCCAAGTGCCATCAAGAGGTCCACCAGAAAGGTTTTGGTGGGGGGGGGGAGTCAAAACACACACAAAAAACACACAAGCTAGCTAAAAGGAAATAAGGGGAGGAGAGGTAGAAAGCAATTTCGAGGAAGGCTATACAATCTTGAAGAGGAAGATCCACAGAATGAATGACTAGTGTTTCATGGAGAGGTGAGTTAGAGAAGACCCACACACAAGTGGGTGTGTGAAGTCCAGATCCAAGAATACACACAGGTATAGGACAAAATACTGCCTGAGGGTAGGCTGACATGTTTGCCTCCAAAACAATAACTTGATTGATTTTTCTGAGATGGACAATGACTTGGAAAAGGCTTGATGTGTTTCACACGATGATTTGAGGAAAAAACTTGATGGGTTTTTCTGAGGTGTACTAAAGGTGTTTCTTGATCACCCAGTGATTACCAGATGGGAGAAGCTTCCAGGTTTTGTGAATAGTATTAAGTGTTCCATAATTAGGGTAAATGGGTAGGGGGGGAAATGAGGCTGGTGTTGATGGGATTAAACCAATGTGATGTCATAGCTGCTTGAGAAACCTGTTGTCCTTAATTATGCATCTCCTTAGGGTGGGGAGAGGGTTGTTAAGTCAGCCAGCCGTTTCTGACTCACCTTCAAAAATTTCCCAGGCTTGCCTCTGGCTTGTCTCTCACTGGCATCCATTTTTGTGACGTTTAAGGCCAGACTGTGTATATTTCTGATTTTTAAGGTGATATTTATATGAAGGGCATTTATCCCTCTATCTCTGTATGCACTAAACTGCCCCTCTGCGGGATAAGGGGTATGACTGTTACCATCATGTCACCATCAATCATCATTTCTCCAAGCTTAAGAGCCCTAACCTCTTTAGCCTTTCTTCATAGGGAAGGTGTTCCATTGCCTTAATCATTTTAGTTGCCCTTTTCTGCACTTTTCCCAATGTTATAGTATCTTTAGTTGCTGTAGATTTTCCGGGATGTGTGGCCATGGTCTTGGCATTGTAGAACCTGACATTTCACCAGTAACTGTGACTGGCATCCTCAGAGGTATAAACACAGAAAGATGGAATACTCTCTGTGTTAAGGCACAGTATCTTTTCTGAGGTGCAGTGGACAGAACTGCACACAGTATTCCAAAAGAGGTTGCACCATAGATTTATATAAGGTCTTTATGATACTGGCTGATTTGTTTTCAGTCCCCTTCCTAATAATCCCCAACGTAGCATTTGCCTTTTTTCATTGCAGTTGACCATATAGAACACCAAGTTGACATTTTCAGTGAGTTATCTACCATGACTCCAAGATCCCTCATCTGGTTAGTTACCAACAGTTTGGACCCCATCAGCATATATTTATAGTTAAGACTTTTTGCTCCAATGCACATTACTTTGCACTTGCCCACATTGAACCATATTTCCCATCTTGATGCTCACTTATCCAGCCTCAACAAATCCCTCTGGAGCACCTCACAGTCCTCCCTGGTTCTCACCACCCTGAACAACTTAGTGTCATCTGCAAACTTAGCCACTTCACTGCTTACTCCCAACTCCATATGCACTAGGAGTCTATGTACAATAGTTATCCCAAGATGCTCTGAATGTATGTGCATATCCAATTATTTAATAATAACCTTTCAGCTCTTCAAGCATAAGAAACACCTATTCCTTTGAGTCTAAGACAAAGAATGGGGTAGGAGTGATTCAGCAAGAGTAAGGCCAGAAACATCAGTACCTATTAAACCAGTGAGCAATGTGAGAAGTACTCAAGATAAACACACTGGAATTTTTTTCAAGAAGGGTCTGTGCTTTTCTCACCATTGGACAGTGTTAGCCATATAGAAGAAACCTCCCATTAAGAAGAAGAAGATAAGGTAGGTCATTCTGTTTTTTTGGGGGGGGGTGCACGTGGGTATAATCATGGTGAATAACTTTTACCTGTTAGATTTAGTTTTTAGAAATTAAGTTTGCCATAACTGTAGAACAGGATATATTAAAGAGTACATTTATCTTTGGGAGTGACTTAAGGAAGATGAACCAATGAACTCATGGTTTACTGAGATTTGCTTGACATGCCAGCAGTCAAAAGCCTCTGGGAAAGCATTATGGAGCCATCAAGTCCAGGTAGAATGAACCATGACAGAGGAGTAAAATCTGCATTTGGAGAGATGAGATGCAACTATATTAAAATACATCTGTTCCACATTCCAAGGAGGAAGACCTTCAAGGATGCATATGATAGACTCCTGAGCTATGTTCATTATCATGTTAGCTGGCTATTACAGCTTTTTCTCTGGCTGTAATGATTGCTGGGAAAATCCTGCCAACACTCTGCTTGTTGCCTTCCAGCCTCACAATTGTAATAGCACACATCAAACTGTTTCTTAATTGCAAGTTGCAACACGTCTGCAGAACTGTATCCTTCTAAAGGACTTTCTCAGGCAGATCGCTAGAATTCCTAGCCAAAACTATCACCCCATGATGCTGCAGACATCTAAACTGGAGCAGTGAGAAGCTCTTGTGTTCTTCACTCTACCTCAAACATTGCCGTGTTGTGAAAAACAACACAGGGTATATAAAAATCAAAACTATATACTGCTAAGGAGGGAATATTTTAGTTATATTTTCAACACTTGTTATTGAGCAGCATTACTTGGGAGAGCAGAAGAGATGGCTAAGAATAATTTATTCCCATTTGGACTTGGCTTATATTTAAGAGGTGTTTTTACCAAGTTCCAGTCTTTTAGCTCAATCTGAAGCTCCTGGTCTGCCTTTCTACTAACCCAGAGAACCTCTGTCTTATCAGGATTAAATTTCAGCTTATTCACCCTCATCCAGCACATTAATGACTTCAAGCATCAGTTCAGAACAACAACATCCTCAGAATTAGGTGGAGAAGAAAGATAGATCTGGGTATCATCAGCATATTAGTGACATTACAGCCAGTAGCTCCTGATTCCATCTCCCAATGACTTCATATAGATATTAAATAACATGGGGAATAAAATGGAATCCTGAAGCACCCCATAGGTCAATGGCAATGGGAATTAGCAGGAATCTCCCAGCATTGTCTTCTGAGAGTCAAAATATAACTGGCATTGTATATGTATTCCATAGAGTGTTGCTCCACTATAACATGTAGCTGTGGTTCCACTTGTTCATATTCTCAGCAGTTTTTCACATGTCTGTGCGGTCCACTTGATCACCTGAACATTTGACAGCATGTCCACATGTTCAGATGGTTACAATTCCATTTACCTGGTCTTGTTTCTTGATGGCACAATTGCAAAACTTGTGACCGGGGAGCACAGAAAGAGTAGTACAAGTGACTGCAGCAGTGACTGTACAATAGAGAGGGTAAGAAAGACATGGAATCCTGAGCACTTGAGCAAACTTGCATTGAGTGTAACTTTTAATTGGCTCTGAGATCAACCCCCACCCCAATAGGACTCAAACCACCATAATATAGCGCTCCTTAGTCCCAATGCGGTGAGACAGCTCAATAGGATACTATGTTCAATAGTATTGAAGGCCACTAAGAGATGCAGCAGAACTAGCAGGGTCACATCCCCCCTGTCTAGTTCGTGATAGAGGTCATCAGCCAAGGTTACAAAAGCAGTCTGTGTTCCAAAACCTAGCCTGCAGCAAGTCTGAAATGGGTCCAGAAGATTAGTGCCTTCCAAGAACCTCCTGAGCTGAGAAACAGTAACCCATTCAAACACCTTGCCCAAGAATGGCAGATTGGAGACTGGCCAGAAAATTTCCAACATAGTAGGACTCAGAATGGGGTTTTATTTTTTTTCCAAACAGGTCTGATCACTACCTCCTTGAGCACCAGTGGCACAACTCCTGATCTCAAGGAAGCACTTATCACTTCTTTTACCCATCAGCTGGGAAAGGCAAGAGTTGAGAACACCGGTGCTCTTACCTGTCCAAGGATCTTGTCCACATTCTTGGGATCAACAAGATGAAACATATCCATATAAACATGGACAAGTGGATGCCAAAAGTACATTATCTGAACATACATCGATGTCTGCGAAACAAGTGGTCTCAGACCAGGGGATCCCCTTTGCCCTCTTGTAGATTGGCTAACTCAGGAAGGGAGACAGCTGGGCAGCAAGGTGGATGGTATAACAGCAGTATCCCTACCTTGTCAAGGTCACTCACCTTCAGGAGCATACACTCAAAACTGTCAGAACTGCTGGATGAGGCACTTCAATAGATGGATGGAGGACCAACTGCAGATTGTGAGGATGGGACAGAAGGGTATGTATTGGGATTCCTTCCTTCCAACAGAGATACATGCCATCTCCACCAATGGCCCTCTGGACGCTCTTGTAATCCCACAGGGGGGAAATGACCTGCCTGGCTGGAAAGGTGTCCCCCTCACAATGGCCATATTGGCAGACTTGCAGACCTTGCATACTTGGCTTCCTCAGACTTTGTTATTCAGGTTGGAGCTGCTAGAAAGGAGGTCTTGGAAGGGTGGCATTACCCCCAACAAAGTTGACACAGCAAAGACATTTTTTTTTGCAAGGCTACAACCCACTTTGTGGAGTCAGTTGGTGGCTCTGTTATTCATCACTTGGACATTTTATTTAGGCTATCTGCTTTGTACAGGTCTGATGGGGTGCATCTGTCCTGCTGGGGCCAGGCCCTTTGACTTCATAGTGTATGGGACACCCTTCTTTCTTGGTTACAGTGTTAGGCGCTTTGGTGGGAGCAGGGCGATGGCCAGCTTTTGTGATGGTTTCAGGCACTGGGCCAGATCCAGTTTTGGGGAAGTGGCACCTGCATGTCTGCCTATCCATGTGGGGACACTCTTATGGGGTCTTGTGGGTTGAGCCATTTAGTGGCATGCCCAGCTCAGGAACAGTTTCCTGGCTCCACTCCCAAGTGGCAAGGGTTCCACACAGGGGCTTGTGCCTTTGTGTGACCACCTGCTTGTCACTCCTGGTTCCCCCCAGCAAGCTGGGATGGGGATAGGGTTCCATTGGCCAAAAGTTGGGTCACTTGATATTTGGATTCTGCCGTATGTCATGCCAAATGCTCTGTATGCTGTAATTATAAAGCTGTGGCCTCTTTGTTCCACTCTGTTGTCTGTTTAATTCATATTTCCATCTTAACTCTGTGCCCCTCACTGCCTTTAGGATTTATATTAGGATGAACTGTCTGAAGCCCTGAATGATCTTATAGTCAGCAGCTGGTGTGTGTGGTGCTTGGCTTGGCTAACTCCTGGCTGTGGTAGGATTAGTGCAGATATCTACAGATGGGCAGAGATAACTAAAACAGACACTGTGGTCTAACCATACTGAGGCCTAGGGAAAGAACTGTCTCAGTGTTGAATATAACTGTCTCAGTATTGAATATAAACCTGCATGCTGACTTACTTTGGGGGACAGTGTTGATGCTCAGCATCTCTCAGCTCATTTTCATATACAAGCTGTGATAACTAAGGAACAGCCAAGTTACTGTTATGAAATGGAAGTTATGGTGCTGCTGCCCAAACAATGATGAACCATATGGGTAGCCTCTTAGGAAACTTCCACTAACAGCATGTAAATGAGTTAGTTTAGTTGCCGTTCCGCTGTAAAAAAGATGTCATAAACCTTAGAGTAACCTGCATTTGTGGTCTGATATCTTACTTTGGTGTGTTGAGGCAAACTATCTATCAAACTAATTGGGAAGTTAATAGTTAATGTTCATTTAACACCAACAAAGGACACATAGTTCCATGGAAAGTTAGCACTAAGCATAGCTTCATCTGGTCTAGGCCAAAGAGCCACTGGGGTACAGTGTTATTTGCTCACTCTCGAGTCTGGCACATATTCAAATATGTCTAATGAAAGTATGTTTCCATATCTCATTAACATTTCCTGAACTAGGTTTTCTATTGTTGTTTTAAAATTTCATGAACAGCTGTAGAGCTTGAATGTCTTCATTCTCCCCACAAGTTAAAAAAAGCTAGAATTGTGTTCACTTTAAAACATGACTTACTACTGTTTTCAGAAAGGATGGGGCTGGATAAATGCAACAACCCACATATCTAGGTGCAGACTGTGAGCTTGGTCCAGAGGGGTGAGTGCAACCTAATCCAGAACAGAACAATCTGTTACCCAAATTGGTGTGCACATGCAGGCATGTTTTGTGGGGTATTATTAACTATTGAGGTCTTTAACTCTATGCATTCCAGGGTTGAGATCCAGACCAACACTTGTAAAAAATGAGGGGGAATAAGGTTCTTAAACAGAATTTTAAACAGAGTTTTATTTAACAGAGAAAGAAACCTAATTATAGGGAGCAATGAAAATGGAGATGTACAGAAAGAAAGAAAAAGCAAAGATAAAATACAGACACAGTTCCAAACCCTTTCCCTATTTCCCTACTAACCTATCTGCTTAGTGAAGAAGGAATAAAGGGGATGATTGAGAGACCATATGTGCTTGCTTCCTGAAGATGGTGAAACAGCTCCGGGAGGGGAAAGTGACAGAGTTGGAGAAGGTGCAGCAGAGCAAATCCATGGAAGGGGGGGGGGGGCAATTATACTATGGAATCCAAACAGGCTATGCATTGGAGGGGCTGAGAAGTAACTTTTTATATACTTGTATTCAGAAACGGAACACTGTAGCCACTGTGATGGGATTGGATTCTAGCCAGGAACTTTGAACCCTATTGGAAGGTTTGAATTTTAAGGAATGGGAGGAAGAAGGAACTCCAAATATGGGCATGATTATATCAACCTGGGGTGACTAACTTACCTGACCACTTTGGCCTGGTTTAACAAAGGGCTGGGCATAACTTGATGGCTGATGGGCTAGTTTGAAAATAAAGTCTTTGTCAGCATTGTGGAGGGGAGTTTTCCTTTTTTGCAATACAGTATTGGAAATATTTTTGGGTGGAGACTGGGAATTTAGATATTGTTAGTATCTACAGCTGGGTAATTTACATGAGTGAGTTAGGGCAGTGACCTTCCTGCCCAACCATTAAGATAAGGAGGAAGTAACAGGAATTGGCCTGTTACTTATTGTCTTGGAGATTGGCATCATTCATTAAGACTCATTATCAGGGAGGAGGCTCCTAGGTCCTTAGAGGAAAATGGCCCTCTGGTTGATTCCCACCAGACACAAGCTTTTGCATAATTCATGAAGGAGCTGCGTTCATATTCCTTTCACACCCTCAGTGTGACCTACTATAATTTTGATATCAGTTTGATGCAGACTCCATCTTTCATTGCTAAGACCATGCTAAGATGTGCAGATATATATTTATCAAAAATGGGGGGAGGAAAAGTGTTGGTCTCAGAGTGGTTTACAATCTCCTTCCCTTTCCTTCTTCTCCCCACAACAGACTGCCTGTAAGGTAGGTGGGGCTGAGAGTACTCTGAGAGAGCTTTGACTGACACAAGTTCACCCAAATGGCTTCATGTGGAGGAGTGGAGAATCAAACCTAGTTCAACAGATTAGAGCGAGAGAGAGCAGTGGGGTCCCAGGGTATCATTTCCCCTAACTCAAGGAAACAAGACCCATTCTTCAATCTTATTGGATTGACATTGAGTTTATTTACTATCAATCTTCTTTTGAAACCAGTCAATTCCACAACTCAGATTTCTGAAACCTGCCAGCCAAGAAGGAGTGAAACTAACCAATATGGTACGCTCAGTCCCTAACCTAGACAGTTACAATGAAACTAATGGGCAGTAGAGTCAAATAAAAAATAAAGTATTTCTGCATACAATGCACAATTAATAAATGGATTTTGACATGCTGCTGTTCAATCACACAGTCAAGCCCAACTCTTCACGACCCCATGGACCACATCATGCCAGGCCCTCCTGTCTATTTTTTTTTACATAGTAAAGATTATTAATTCAGATGAATTTAAGCAGAGATTACACACATTCATGTAGGAGAAGCCTATCAATCAATATACTATTAGCCACCTGTGGCTGTGATCTGTGGATGTCTAAATCCATGGATTGGGCCCATGTGGAGGCTAAACAGATATTTCTGCACACTTGGGGAGACTACTCAGGTCTGCAGAAAAATCTGAAAATTTAAAAAAATACACATACGGAGGGTTTTAAATACCTCCAAAAGTAAAACAGCATTCTCTGCACAAGCTCCAGGTGAACCAGCAGAGACTCTCACCCCACCACTCTCTGTGGCTCTCCTGGAGCTAGCTCATTCTCCACCACCACCACCCCAGTTTTCCAGTAAGCCATAAAGAGCTGGAAGGGAAGACTGTACTAGCTCACCTGGAGCCACTACAAGTGAGCTGCAGGGGGGAATCTCTGCTGGCTTGCTCAGAGCTACTCCAGGCAAACCAACACAGCCCCCCTCATCTCTCTGTGGCTTGTTGGGATCCCCCCCCCGCAAGTCTTGTAGGCCTCCACTTATAATGGGAAAAGCAACCCTATGTTCAGAGACAGTATGCCACTAAAGAGCAGTGATATTATACCACACTCTGGAGGAGGCCTTGTTATTTCTGTCTGTGTAACTCCCCATCCGCAAGCCCTCCCTCTCCGGGCTCCACCCCCAAACCTCCTGGAATTTCCCAACCCAGAGCTGGAACCCCTATTCCAGGGGCATATGTGTAACCAAAACAGAAAAGAGGATACTGCAGTAGATGGAATTTTGGTCTGATCCAGCAGCCGCAAAGCTTTTTATTACACCCATGGTACTGTTAAGCATGTCTTACATGTAAGCTACTCTTAGTAATTTCCCAGTAGATGACTATTTTTGATCATTATTTGATTAACAATTGAACTCTTTTAGTTAACATTCTAGCCTCATGCCACACTTTTCAATTTGTCAGAAATATAATTGAAATTATTATGTCAATCAATTCCATTCTGCTAAGTTTACATTGTTAGATAGAACATTTCTTTTCTGACATAAGTAGCTATAAAACAGAGTGAAATCTTTTGCTGGATAGTAGAATAAAAGGTGGAATTCCTACTGATACATACTGTACAATCGCTTGCACAACATGAGATTGTAAAGAATGCCCATGTACGAAAAAACTGTGAACTAGTAAAAGGAAAGAAGCTTTTATTCAAATGAAAAAAATATTCTAACATACTACTATATCAGATTCTCAGTACTGGTACATACTCAGCATGTTAAGAAAGAACACTTGTTTTATGCCAATGTATGGAGTTTGTAGCTGAACATTGGGGGGTAGATTTTCAAAGATTCTTCTGGAATTAGTTGTACTTTCATTCAACTCTCATTCATTTCAACAGGGCTTTTCTTTTTAAAAAGAAGAGGTGGTGGAACTCTAAATTTAGAGGGAAATGAAGCTTTCAATTTGCAGGGGTCATTTCATAGAAAAAGAGGTGCAGGAGCTCATTAGCATAACTTATTAGCATACCTTATTTGCATATGCCACACCCCCTGACATCACCGGAAGCTACCCTACAACAAGCATGAAAATACAGATCAGGTTAGCATTGCTATTTATTTTTGTGATACTTGCTATACAAAGCCTCCTGGGTTCAGCTTTTTAAATTCCTGTTTTCTTAGAAGGGCAAATTAGCAGTGACCTTTGCTATATATGCCTGGGGTTGTAATAGGAAGTTACATTCTTATCACACCAATGTACCTGTATAGTTACATGAAAAATAAATTATTGCAAAAAACCCTGTTCAAATAAATGGTCTACTTGTATGAACAGTGTGATATTAGAGAATGGGACTTGTGCAAGATCGCAGCTTTTTAATATGCTCAGCAAAAACTTTTAATAATGGAAGAAAAGCCACAATCGCATGGCCTAACCTACCTGACAGTGTCCTTGTGAGAATAAAATGGAGGAGAGGGGAATGTTGCAAGCTACTAGGTCACTACTGGTGGGGAGTCAAATTTTATGCACTTACAAAACACAAGAAAGGAAACTTGACTGCAGCCTGCATACCCTGTGCATGATTTAGCAGTTCACATCTCAGAAGCAATCAAATGCTTCTGAACTTTGTTGGGAGGGGTGTTGTTTATCAGGGGTAGGTAATACAGGAGGAGACATTTTGCAAGCTATGTTTCTGTGTCCCAGGCCCCAGCTGTGCATGAGATTGGCAAAAAAGGTTTCCCTGAACATGCAGGAACAGGCTGCTGCATTTGCAAGGCACAGGGGAAGCCTTCGGAAGGAATCAGCAGATCAAGTTCTTTGTAAAAGGTCGGGGGGGGGATCTGTCAAGGTTCGCTGGGAAACTTGTTGGAATTCTGTCAATAAGTATCTTGCCAGGAGTCCAGAGGGAAAGGTGCCCTTCAGGGTCTAATCTGGCATAGAGGGGCACACTTTTCCCTGTTGTATTTGTACAGGAAGGCTAAGTGGAAATGGTAGAGACAGAGGATCTAATGAAAAGCTTTCACCCTTCAGCAAAACTCAGGTACAAAGCAGACCTACATTTGGGAGCTGGGGGGGGGGCTTCACTAAAAAAGATCTTCCAAGCTGGAAAACACCCCCCCCCCAAATTTTAAAAAAAGTTTTATTTATCAGTTTTGTCCAGTATTACATACAGAAGATCATATACATTCGAGTCTACATTTTCCAAGGGTTATTTATCCATTTGTACACTCTTGCCCATCTAGTTCGATGAATGGATTTGTCTTTCCCTTGTAACATCAAATTTAGTTTATCCATTTGTATCAGTTCAAGCAGTTTAGTCCTTATTTCCTCCCTTGTCAGGGTTTTTTCTAGTTTCCAAAACGTAGCCAGCAATACAGCTGTCAAAACATAAATCAACAAATAGACATATTTTTGTACAAAACTATCTGGAATTATATTTAACAAAGCCATTTCGGATATTAAAAAATATTTTGTTCCATAATTTCTGATATTATTTTTGTACCTTTAACCAATAGCTATGAACCTTGCTACAACGCCACCACATGTGGAAAAAAGTTTCCAACAATTATTAGAAGCAGATTTATGGCACTTAGCTAATCTATCAGGCATCTAGTACCATCTATGAAACATTTTTAAGATATTCTCTTTGTAACTTATGGATCTCATATATCTGACTGTTTTCCACATTTTCAGCCATTTGTCTAAATCTATAGAATGTTCAATGTCTCTCATCCAGGGGATCATGGTTGTTTTAATGATTTCATCCTGCATGTATTCTTCCAAAAGAAATCTATAAAGCTTCTGTATCATTTTATCACTTGTTGATAGCCAGATCATGTCTAGTTGGGATTTAGAGGGATAGGAGCCCACAGCTGCATCTTTGGCATATCTAGATTGAAGTTGCAAGGTTTCCCACCACGTAAATTTAATATTAAGAGTGTCCCAGAGTCTTTCCTTGGATTTCAATTTATTATCATAGTCTAATAAACAATGGTTTCTCTGTCGTGTTCAGTAATAAGGGAAGGTTTTATAAACACTTCTAAGGGGGATACCCATCTCGGAGTTTTTATATAATATTTATTTTTAATGTCACTCCAAATTTTTAATAGGGCTCCCCTTATCACATGTTGCCTAAAATTTCTCTGTCGTGTTCAGTAATAAGGGAAGGTTTTTATAAATGCTTCTAAGGGAGATACCCATCTCAGAGTTTTTATATAATATTTATCATTAATGTCACTCCACATTTTTAATAGGGCTCCCCTTATCACATGTTGCCTAAAATTAGAATGCACTTTATCCTTCTCGTACCACGTATAGCATGCCAACCCATGCTTAAGTCATGACCCTCTAGATTTAACAGTTTTATGTTTTCCAACATAATCCACTCTTTTATCCATTCCAGTGCAGCAGCCTGAGAGTACAAATACCACTTTGGAAGGCCAAATCCACCCCTTTCTTTCCTGTCTTGTAGGATTTTCCGTTTTATTCTGCCTCTTTTAGGATACCAAATAAATTTTCTCGTTATTTTTTTCAAGCTCTATAAAAAATTTTGTCTTTTCAATACAGGTATATTTTGTGCCAGGAACAGAAACCTTGGAAGCACATTCATTTTTATAGTAGCTATTCTACCCATCAGTGACAATTGAATATCTTTCCACTGTAACAAGTCCCTCTTAAGCTCATCCAGTAATTTGTAGTAATTATTTTCTATTAGTGAGCTATTCCTGTTAGATATTATTATTCCTAAGTATTTGACTGTCTTTACAATTTCCATCTCTGATATGTTCGTTATCATCCTTATTTGATCAGGTGGACAGTTTTTTGTTATTATTTTTGTCTTTTTTGTATTGATTTTTAAGCCAGCTACCTTCCCATATTCGTGTATTAAATTATGTAAATGCGGTAAAGATTCTGTTGGATTTTCTAATATAAAGACCAAATCATCTGCGAAAGCCAATAATTTAA
Organism: Gekko japonicus; assembly: GCF_001447785.1. Classification (NCBI taxonomy): domain Eukaryota; kingdom Metazoa; phylum Chordata; class Lepidosauria; order Squamata; family Gekkonidae; genus Gekko; species Gekko japonicus. Next base: position 315,145 of record NW_015175382.1, on the reverse strand, counting down.
ATTTGTCACCTTGTGTCTTTAGACCATGTATCAACACATTATTTCTTACTGCGTTGTTGAGTGATTCTAAAGCAAATATATAAAGTAATGGGGATAGTGGACAACCCTGCCTTATCCCTTTTTGTACCTCAACATTTGAGGAGAGATCTCCATTTATTTTAATTATAGAATTTTGTGTCTTATATATTGCAGAAACCATTGTCAAAAATTTCTGTCCACAGTTCCATATTGCTAGTTTTTGCAGTAAAAACTTCCAAGATAAATTATCAAAGGCCTTTTCAGCATCCAGAAACATTAAGGCCAGTTGTTTTTCTGGATGTATTTCAAAGAACTTATTTTTGATTTGCCGTTTGGGCAGAAATCCTGCTTGGTCTTAGTGAATTGTTTTCATTAAGACTTTTTCCATTATAGCTGCCAAGATGTTTGCAAATATTTTGTTGTCTACATTCAGTAAAGATATTGGTCTATAGTTCTTAATATCTCTTCCCTCCATATCTGGTTTATGCATTAGCGTAATCATCGTCTGGTACCATGAGCTGGGCATATTCCCTGTATGACCTATTTTTTTAAGTAAGTCTTTAAAAGGCAGACTAATCAGCTCTTCAAAAACTTGGTATATTTCCGCTGGTAAGCCATCTGGACCTGGTGATTTCATTTTCTTTTGTCTTTTAATCGCCTCTACTACTTCACAGATAGTAATTTGTTCATTCAACATATTCTTATGGTCTTCTTCACATTTCTTATTTATAGTCTGTTGAAGATATCCCTCTATTTGCATTTCATCTTGGGGGTCTTGTCTATAGAGGTTTTTATAAACATTTTCTGCAATAACCATTAAGGCTTGTATCTCAAATTTTTCCTCTCCCTCATTATCCCATAACGACTTTATCACACATTTTTCAGTTTCTTTTCTAAGCCTATACGATAGCCATCTTGATGGTTTATTGGCATTTTCAAAGTAATAATGTTTGGTCAATTCTATCTTCTTTGCTATCTCTTGGGTCAATAGTAGATTCATTTTGTGCTGCAACAAATTTAATTTCTCTCTTGCTTCTTCTATTGCAGCATTTTGTTTAAGCGTATCTTCTTCTAACTTTATTAATCTTTCTATTTTTCATATTTCTCCTTACTTTGTTTCTTTTCCCAAGCTTCTTGACTTATAAACCATCCTCTTATATAAGCTTTAAAAGTTTCCCAGACTGTTTCTATAGGCGTATCAGGATGTATGTTTCTTTTGAAAAAGTCTTGTATTTACACTCTAGTCTTTTTTACAAATTCTTGGTCTCTTAGCAGTCCAATATTCGTCCGCCACCTTGGTGTCCTTTGTCTTTGTTTAAAGGATAGTAGAAGAGGATTATGGTCGGCAAATGACTTTGGTAGAATTTCTGCTTCTATTAACTCCATTGTCATATGGGTTGTTGTCAATGCCATATCTAATCTCGACCAAGAGTTATGCCTTGATGAATAGTAAGTATAATCCCCCCCCCCCAATTCCTGGTTCTCCATGCGTCAATCAGATTAAATTCTTCTGCTATTTGGAAGAAATTCTTTGGCAATGTCAAGCCTGGGGGGTTTTTCAAGTTTTTCTGCTCTCTCTCTATTTCAGGGTCTACTACAGCATTAAAGTCACCTATGATGCATATGTTTTCAGCATTATTTCTAGTTATAATTTTGTGTAGGTCCTTGAAGAAAATCTTGATTCTGATTTGGTGCATAAACATTAATTATGACAGTATCTTTACCTTGATTTCTAATTTTTACAGCTGGTATTCTACCATCATTTGAGGCGTGAAGTAGTTCCGGCAAAAAGAAATCTTTAATATATATTGCAGCACCTCTTTTCTTCTTATCATCAGAAGCAGCAAAGACCTGTCCTAGTTTTTTATATTCCAAATATTTCATAGAGTCCTTTTAATATGAGTCTCCTGTAAACATATTATATCTGCCTGTAGTTTTAGTAATTGATGAAATGTCTTTCGTCTTTTTTGAGGATTATTAAGGCCATTAACATTAATGGATAGGATTTTAAATTTTCTATTCTGTGTCATTTTTATTTTGGCTGTCTTGTGTCTATTCTTATATTGGTACCTGGTTAACCCCCCATTTTGTGGTGCTGGCAAAGTTTATCTCACCCCCTTCTTGGGACCCAGCATCCCACCGAACAAGAAGCGCCCTCCCACCTCCCTAAATCCAGCTTTTCAAACTCCCTGCTGGTAAACCTCCACTCACCTGCCAGCACAGGACTTTACTCCGAGCACTCTACACATGTGCACATGGCTCACGCCAAAGCATGCTGGGGGTTGTAGTTTCCTGCACATCGATTAAGCTGAGAAGGCTCCAGGGACAGGCCTTGTCTTGTTGTGATCGATCACCTGTCCCATCCACCAGCAATGTGCCTCCTCTGCACTCCGTGGCTGGTTTGGTTTTGGTTGTGGCAGGCTCTGGGAAAGAGGGCCTGTGCGGCCACATCAAAAGGGGAGACTGCCGAGGGGTGGTTTTTTCTCTAGGAAGTGGAAAAAATGAGCATCAACTGAGAGGCCTGCTTGTGGAGGACTAAGGCGGCTGGCAGGAGGGCTCAGAAGAAGCTGCTCCTCTGAGGCGCAAGCGCCTTGGTGAGAGGCTGGGCCAGGCCTAGCAAGGCTGGCTGGCAGTTCATGGAGAGCTGGGCCCAGGAAGGGAACCAGGAGGGGACACCAAGAGCACAAAGGGAGATGGGAGGGCACCTGATGATAGTGGAGGAAGGGGGGTTGTGGGCGGGGAGAGGGAGGTTGGGAGACACTGCTGGGGAGAGGATGGCTCATTCAGGCAGGAAGTGCAGTTGCAGGGAAGATGGTGAGTTCACTGGCAGCTGAGGCTGCAGGAGAGGAAGTAGAGCCCTGGCTGCCGTACTGCCTCCATTGGTCACAGGGAAGCCGCTGCCACTGCCCCCTATTTGTTATATTTTTTAGACATGTGCCTGCCCCCTCGGCTCCTGTCAAGTCACAGCTGACTTATGGTGACCCCATAGGGTTTTCATGGCAAGAGACATTCAGAGGTGGTTTGCTGATGCCTGCCTCCACGTCGGCACTGCTTAGCTTCTGAGATATGATGAGATCAGGCTATCCTGGGACTATCCAGGTCAGGACCCCTCCTCTATATGACAAAATTATTTTCAGTAATAATCATGAAATAAAACTAATAATAATAATAGCCAGAAAAGAAAAGCAGACAATGAAAAGTTTTTTTTAAACGTCAAATTCCAACATGCTATTCCAACATGAGAGCCAGCATGGTTTAGTGGTTAACATGTCAGAATAGGATCTGGGAAATCCAGGTTTGAATCCCCACTCATTCCATGGAAGCGTGCTGACTTTGGGCCAGTCACTTTACTCTCAACCTAGAAAAGAGTAAGAGTCTAGTAGCACTTCAGATATCTTCAGAAGTGATCAGTGACTCACAAAAGCTCATACCCTACCACAGATTTTGCTAGTCTTTATGGTGCTACTGGGCTCTTACCCTTTTCTACTGCTACAGTCAAACACAGCTACCCATCTTAACCTAGCTCTGACCTGTCAAACAATCAGATTTATATATAAAGTGCTGTTGCATGTAGATGGCGATCATGTCTTATAAGGCCATTTTATGATGGTAATATGTGGCCATACTGTTTTCATTAGCTGTTCTCATTACTATTAACACAGGGCCTTAACCAGGGGTCTTTTCCTGCCGGAGTGGGGCAGAACAGTGCTCCGGCAGTGAGCCCGGGGTGCCCCTCCCCCTCCCCACCCCCTCCGCCGTCATTCCTGGCCCGGCTGCGGGGAGCCCGGCTGCGGGTGGGGGACCGCTTTAAACCGCCTTCCCTTGGCTTGCTCGAGTTCCCCACGGCTGCAGGAACCTCGAGCAAGCCAGCTCCTGGAGGGGAGGGGGCAGTTTAAACCACCTTCCCTTCCCCGGGTTCCCCACGGCTGCAGGAAGCCCGAGCAAGCCAGCTCCTGGAGGGGAGGGGGAGCACTTTAAACTGCCTTCCCTTCCCTTGGCTTGCTCTGGCAGCCCCGAACCCTCTCCAAGGTGCTTGCTGCCTCAGTGAGGTGAGAGGGGGAGCTCCTTCAGCCACCCTGCCTGCGTAGCAGCCCCCTGGCGGCTCCTGCCAGGGCTTCCTCCGCTTCTTGCCTGCACTTCCTGCTCTGCCCGCAGTCCCTCCTGCAGTTCCCATGGCACGTTAGGTGCCAGCTCCTTCCTCCTCCTGGGCATCCGGTTTCCCAGGAGCCACAGCTCCTTTCCTCTCAGCCAGACCCTCCCTGCTGCTGCTAAAGTCCTGCAGGAGGTCCTGCGGAAAGGGTCCAAGTCATGGCAATCTGGCTGGAGAGGAAACGCACAGCTTGTAGCACCCTGGAGGACAGCCTTGGTGGTGGTGGTGGTGGGGAAAGTTTGAGATCTTCTGCAAACATTCTGAAATGTTTGGCGAAAGAAGGGGGGGAGAAATGCCAAAATAAAAGGGAGAAGAAAAAGAATCCACTTGCCATGGAAATGATCACCACCATGATCAGGAAGATCTCTGCACACACGCAGATCTTTTGCAATATATACTTACATTTTGCACACTTATGCAAAGACACACAGCCTTGGTGAATTTTGCTGAGTCCCCCTGAGTTCAATAGACGCTTTGCATCTTGTAAGTGAGCTGTCTCAGTGGGGGGTGGGGAGAAGCATGGACGCCCTAAAGACCGGGAGCTCAGACCACACCAGCTGCTTTTCCACCCCTGCTCAGGCTCCACCATGCCTGGCAGCTTCTCCTCGGGGAGGGAGGGGGGAGGGGGGAACCGATCTGCTGCCACCCCGCCCCCCTCATGCAAGTGCCCAGCAGGCAGAGACACGGTCTGGGAGGCTGCAGCAGGTAAGTGCTTTTCATTTAAGAATGATGTTGTATTTGGAGGGATCCTGAATCTTTCAGCAGAAAGGAAATTATTTTAGTTCTGCTCCCTAAGGCTTTCAAGGCATGAGACAGAGAGATGGTTTGCCATTGCCTGCTTCTGCGTAGAAAACCTGGATTTCCTTAGTAGTCTCCCATCCAAATACTAAGCAGGATCAGCCCTGCTAAACTTCTGAGATCTGAGGAGATCAGGCTAGATGGGGTTTAAACATTCGAAAAATCCCGCGACAGCTGGGATTTGCTCTCATGAGATCAGAGCCTTCCCCCCCCCCTTCTGTTGGCTGCCGGTGAGTATGCGAGTGGGCGGGGAGTGGAGGAGGAGGAGGTTACTTCGGAAGAGAGATACTGACAAACTAAGCATGGCAGCCTGATCAGGCCTGGCCCAGAGAGCCTTCACATTTTATCACAACAGTGTGTGGTTTTAGATTTGTGCTGCTTTATATTGGGGAAAGTTTGTTGGCAAAGGAACTCATTTCCCAAAATGCCAAACACCATATTTTCTCATAGGTTCAGTGTTGCCTTCTTTCAGTTTGGCTTATTTCCAGCTCTCCCCTCCTTCCCACCAGTCCTACCACTCCTCTCTCCCTATTTGCCTTCCTTCCTTCCTCCCCTCCTCCCCATCTCTTTCCTTCTTTCTTCTTTCTTTCTTGCCTTCTGATATACTTCTGGTGATGTTAGGGGGTGTGGCATATGCAAATAAGTTATGCTAATGAGTTATGCTAATGAGCTCCTGCACCTCTTTTTCTACGAAATGACCCCTGTCCCTTAATATAATATGCAACTACAAATTTTCAAACTGTGTAAATTCCATTTACAAAAAAGGAATGTTGATATCTTCTGTCTTCTAAAAAGGTGACAAAACCACACCTAGCAAAAGAGATCTCTAGTATACTCTTGATCCTTATCCTACCACCAGTTTGGTTTCAAATTCTAAAGTAACCTGAGGACATGGTCAGCTGTTGGGTAGAAATCTTACCTTTTTGTGTTGGTCTCTTCTAATGCCAGGCTTTTAAAGTTTATGGCCCTTAATATTTGTATCTGCTCATATACAATATTTATTTCCACAGAAGCAATAAAACTGTTTTACTTCTCTTTAAATTACCTAAGACCTGGAAAAATCTGGAGAAAAAAGCCAGGCCTATATTAGAGAAAATGAGAGAGTGCTTCTCAAACTAATACTTTACGTGCTATTTATTTATTTGTTTGTTTGTCTGTCTATCTATCCTTGGCATTTCAGAAGCATGCATAAGTTTATTTATTCAATCCAGCCAGTAGTCTCAAGCTTTAGGGCTCTTGCATTAGTGCTATTTCTATGCTTGGTTGAATTTTAAGGATTCCAGCTTTTCACTATAGTTCTTAACCCAGTCTCAGCAGGCCACTGAAGCATTAGTTTTGATACTTAAGTCTTCTGAGCAGAGTAAATATTTGTATTTAAAATTTTTACCCGTGAAATATGGGCTTCCTGCACAGAAGAACTAAGGGGCAATATTTAAAAATACATTTCAGTTGCATTGGTATGAAATTAGTTTTTTGACTTTTGATGGAAGTGGAAGCAGAATTTTATTAGGCTCACCCCCACCATAACCCCCCCCCCCTTACACAGCTAAGAAGCAAGAACTGAAAAACTGTGTTGCCTTTTCATGGTTGAAACTCTCCGCCTTCTCATATTGCCTTTATCACTGAACTGCATGAGAACACATTCTGCAATTAGTACACATTGCACACAGGCTAAAATCTGATTGCAACTGAAATGATGTAAATATAACTGCAAGGTAGTTCTATAAATCCTACCATAATGTTGTGATTGTGTTGGTCTAGCTGAACATATGAACAATGGCCCAGTTCTCACTAAAAAAAGAATATCTATCCTGGGCTGGAACCTGGAACAATTGTCTTAGGAACAACAGAAAGCAGGGCTGTCATCTTCCTTGTAAAGCCTGAAGTTTTTCTGGAATTAGAACTAATCTCCAGACTACAGAGATCAGTTTACCTGGAAGCGATGGCAGCTTCAGAGGGTACATTGTATGGAATCATATCCTCTCTGAGTTCCTCCATCCCCCAAACTTCACCATCCCCAGGTTCTTCCCTCAAATCTCTAGAAATTTCCCAAGTGGGTGACCTTAGCAGGAACATCTGGGATCTGACTCCACCTCTGATTAAGGCCTGGAAGCTCAGGAGTTCCCTAGTGCAACCAGAACTCCCTGGAGATACTGAGCCCCTAGATCCAGAAGCATCTACAGAGCAACCCGCCATAGGAATAACCCCAAAAGAAGGCTTTGACAACCTTTCAGTCCCATGGTTAGCCACAGCCATACAGGGCCAAGCCTTGAAGCAGCACCCCAAAGGCTCTCCTCCAAACTAAAACCTTTCTCAGGCATAGCAGAGCTAGGAGAATATAGTCCTTTCCAAGAGAAGTGTCTGGTTTTCAGCCTATGTTTCTGAATCAATCACTTCTCACACTGCCACTGCCAGTCTTAGTAGACAATAGTGAGTTTGATGGACCAATGGTCAGATTCAGTATAAGGCAGCTTCACGTGTTCATGTGTTGCTCAGTTAGTCTGTTCTCTCAGGTGGCTCCTGCTTCTTGATTCTGAGGAGCCCTTCTCCTGCTCCAGCATCCTACCAATATAAGACAAAACAGAAGGTCAGCTTATATCTAGACTGTGAATGTCATATTTCCTACAAAATTCCCTACAGATAGAAAACTAGATATTAGAGAAAAGGTTCTGTCCTGTCCTTCTTGATATATATAATCAGCATTCAGTCCAGTTGATTAGGTCTAGTAAGGTGCTAAAGTCTGAAGTGGTACAATCAGGACAAAGGCATGCCAGCTTTTTGTTATTTTGTTATTTCTGATAAGTTGGAATAGACCTGAGATAATGATTCAGGGCTGAATGGACTTCTCATTTTGAGAGATGGCCATATTCATACATAGATATATAGAACATGTTTTTGTCAAATCACCTGCCAGGTTCACACAAATAATGGACTTAAATCAAGCTTTGCTACAGTTAGTGGTATATGGTCCAGGATATCATATTGTACGTTCATGATAACTCATACTTTACTCACAAAGCTACTCAATTACCCTTGTGTTGCATTTCTCTATGACAATGTGTACACGAAGAGAGTGGGGGCAGTTATTCTAGGCTGAGATTGGGCAATAGATGCATGAAGCTAGAGTAATGCTATAAACATAATTTCCTGCTGCAGCACATGACACCAGTCAGTAAGTGAATATATTGCCAAGATGCATTTAACTCCTAGTATGGCTCTGAGTGGTTGTTGTTGTTGTTCAGTCACACAGTCGAGTCCGACTCTTCGCGACCCCATGGACCAGCTCCCACCAGGCCCTTCTGTCTTCCATCGTCCTTTGATGTTTGCTCAGTTTCATGTTCGTTGCATCTATGACACTGTCTAACCATCTCATCCTTTGCCGTCCCCGTCTTCTTTGACCTTCAATCTTTCCCAGCATCAGGGTCTTCTCCAGTGAGTGCTCCCTTCTCATTTGGTGGCCAAAGTATTTGAGCTTCAGTTTCATTATCTGGCCTTCCAGGGAACAGTCAGGGTTGATTTCTTTGAGGATTGACTGATTTGTTCTTCTTGCAGTCCAAGGGACTCTCAAGAGTCTTCTCCAGCACCATAGTTCAAAAGAATCTATTCTTCGGCGCTCGGCCTTCCTTATAGTCCAACTCTCGCAGCCATACATGACTACTGGGAATACCATTGCTTTGACCATGCGGACTTTTGTTGGCAGGGTGATGTCTCTACTTTTTATCATGCTGTTTAGGTTCGCCATCGCTTTCCTCCCAAGGAGCAGGCGTCTTTTAATTTCATGGCTGCAGTCACAGTCTGCGGTGATCTGGGATCCCAGGAACGTGAAGTCTGTCACTACTTCCACAGCTTCCCCTTCTATTTGCCAAGGAGTGATGGGGCCGGATGCCATGATCTTAGTTTTTTTGATGTTGAGCTTCAAGCCCACTTTTGCGCTCTCCTCTTTTACCCTGAGCAAGAGGCTCTTTAGGTCCTCTTCACTTTCTGCCATTAGAGTGGTATCGTCTGCATATCTGAGGTTGTTGATCTTTTCCCCAGCAATCTTAATTCCCGCTTGTGATTCATCCAGGCCAGCATTTCGCATGATGTACTCTGCATATATATTAAATAAGCAAGGTGACAATATACATCCTTGTCGTACTCCTTTTCCTATGCTGAACCAATCAGTTGTTCCATATCCGGTTCTAACTGTTGCTTCTTGGCCCTTATACAGGTTTCTCAAGAGACATGTGAGGTGGTCTGGTACTCCCATCTCTTTAAGGACCTGCCATAGTTTGTTGTGATCCACACAGTCAAAGGCTTTAGCATAGTCAATGAAGCAGAAGTAGATGTTTTTCTGGTACTCTCTTGCTTTCTCCATAATCCAGCGAATGTTGGCAATTTGATCTCTAGTTCCTCTACCTCTTCGAAACCCAGCTTGTACTTCTGGCAGTTCTCTATCCACGTACTGTTGGAGCCTAGCTTGTAGGATCTTGAGCATGACCTTGCTAGCATGTGATATGAGTGCAATTGTGCGATAGTTTGAACATTCCTTGGCATTGCCCTTCTTTGGGATTGGAATGTATACTGACCTTTTCCATTCCTGTGGTACAGATTGCCATTTACCAAGTGAAGATACATACACAAGAGGAGTCAGTCACCAACTCTAAGAAGCAATCCTCAGCCAGTCTACTCAGAAGTAAGTCCTTTTTATTCGATGGGACTTATTCCCAGGAGCGTGTTCTTAAAACTGCATCCTTAACCACTTTGCTTCCCCTCATTAGCCCCTTGTGGGAGGTGTGGTTTAGTAGTAAAGGACATACTTTGTATACAAAAGGTTCCAGGTTCACTCCTTAAATCTACTGTTGAATGATCCTGGATAGCAAGTACTGGGAAAGTCAAGTCTCTTCCTGAGACCTTGGAAAACCAACACCAGTCAGAACAGGCAATATGAAGTTAGATAGACTGACTTCATATGTTTTTGACAAGCTATAAAAAAATCTCATCATCTGAGCAAATATTTTTGCATGACTCCCTGTTTTTGCATGTTAATCGCATTAAGTTATTCCTTGGAAAATAGTTGTCTCTACCCACCTTTGAATTCTGAAAGAAAAATAATAGAAATGTTTTCATTAAATATTGAACTTATTCATCGCTCAGATCCATTTTGAAAGGGGTCCAGCAGGTAAGACCTAGGATATAGGTGGGGCTTCCTCTCAGCTAGCTATGAAATTTATGTCCTGTTTTTCTTCTGTCATGGGAACAGCAAGTACCATACATAAGGTTTCCAAAAAGCCATAGATGGTGGATGACCTTCCATTTTGCTGATTCAAATTCAGCCTCTCCAAAGAAGGGCATATTATTGCTTGTAGCAATAAATATTCACATTAGTAACAGCAGTAATCAAGAAAAACCATCATGAGGTCCATATGACTAAAGAGAGTACTTTTGGTATTCTTTGTCTTCCACTCCCTGCAGGTCTATTTCCTCTCATAGGGCTTAGGCTACTTCCTACTTCTCCATCCACTGCCTAAATGACAGTGACTCAGCCACTATTTTCACAGGCTTTCTCCATGATAATAATAGGGCTAGCTCAGCCATGCCACCATATAACTGGCAATGGAAATTGGTTATTCATCAGAGTGATTATGGTCTGAAGCCTGGGGTTGTCATACTCTGCTATGTCCAATGGTCTGAGGGCTTAGGTTATCTTTAGGGGCAATAACCAGTCTCTTTCTTAAATTTCTGACAAGCTGCCTTGGCAGTATAATTTTGACACTTGAAAGACTATCAAAGATAATGAGTTAGAAATGTACTGAACTACTTGACAATAATTCCAGAAGTTGCCTAACAGACAAAGCTGCTGTTCCACACTTCAGCATGAAGCATAATGCTGAAGACAGCTTCAGCAATTTCACTTAAGCAGGCTCATCTTTTGACCCATTTTGTTGGACAGGAGGGGAGGGGAGAGGGGAATTAAAGGCGGAAGCTTATTTTAAAAAGGAATGTTCCTTTTATAAAGCTTAGTCAATGAGAGAGTTTCTCCCATTAACACGAACAGAGGATGAAAGACAGTCAATGCAAAAATTATAAGTACATAAGAGTGTGTGTGTGGGGGGAGTCTTATAGAACTACATATTATATAGCCATCTAAAATACCAGCCACTCATTTTCTGCATGCTGGGGACAATTTGCAGTGGAGGTATCAGGCAGGGGAATAGCTTCCATTGTCTGCATTCACACTACAATTGTCTCTGCACCTGCCATTTTCCTACCAGCAGGGGCACCTGATTAAGGGTGTGCACTGGGATACACCCGAGCAGAAAATAAACTGGAAATTAGCTATTTCAGATAACTCAAGGATATCTGAAATGACCCCAAATGCTCCCAAATCCCAGGAGTAATGAAAATTAACCTCTCAAAAGGTCGGGAGTGTTTTGGGTTCTGGTGCCCCTCTACTGCCCATGGGGGGGGGATATGAAATAATGGGCTGATTATTTCCTGCAGGCAGTAGACCTGGCCTCTCCACTGTCCATAGTAAATAATACCTGTATAATAGGAGATCTAGCCTCCAAGGCCAGGCCTACCTGATCAGCTGTTGTCACCATCTCCAGTTCCTTTAAATTTTAAAAGGCTATTATTTTCTGTGGGTGTAGACCTGGCTTCTGATCTTCTATTCCATAGAAAATAATGGCCCTTTAAAATTTAAAGGGAGGGAGACCCCACCAATAACAATTTGGTGAGACCAAATCCCTCTTTCTCCTTCCCTCTCTCCCTGGTCCTGGTCCCTTGGTGGGGTAAAGGAATGGAGGACAATTGCTAAAAAAAAAAGAAGTCCTAAATATTCAGAACATGAAAAAAATACCTGAAAAAACCCTGAAACAGTAAAGAGAGTCCCCAAAATTCAAGATAACAAAAAGCCTGCCGTCTCTAAATCTGGATCTGAATATAATCCACTTTTATGTACACATCCCTATTCCTGGTCTGTTTTTCTACCATAAATACACCCCAAGCTATTGAAAATGGTTGGACAACTGCAAATAGAACTTTCCCTGGGGTCTTTTGGGGCCGGAGCGCGCTGGAGCGTGCTCTGGCAGCCCAGGAGCCCATTCAAATGGAGGCGGCGGCAAGCCCCGCCCCCAGCTCCCTGTGCCGAAACGCTGGGGCCAGGGGAAGGCCCAGAGAGCCCCACCACCAAGTCCCCCGGGCCCACACAGAAGGGCTGTGTCTTGGGGGATGCCCGGAGAGCCCCACCGCCGGGTCCCCCAGGCCCACGCAGAAGCACTGGGGCTGGGGGGAGGCTCGGAGAGCCCCGCTGCCGGGTCCCCTGGGCCTGCGCAGAAGCGCTGCAGCTCGGGGGATGCCCGGAGAGCCCTGCCGCCAGCTTCCTTGGCCCCTGCTGAAGCGGTAAGTAAGGGATCCGTGGGGGTTCTCTCTTTTTCATTCCCTCCTTTCCGTCTTTCCTTTTCCTCCCTCCTTCTTCCCTTCTCTCTTTCTTTCCCACCTTCTTCTCTTCTCTTTTTTCCCTCCTTTCCCTATTTTCCTCCATCCCTTCTCTCTCTTTCTTTCCCTCTTTCTTTCCTTCTCTTTCTTTCCCTCTTTCCATCTATCTTTTTATCCCCTCTTTCCGGCCTTCTTTTCTTCTTTCTTTCCTTCTCTTTTTTCTCTCTTTCCTTCTCTCTACTCTCTCTCTTTCCTTCCCTCTTTCCTCCTTCTGTGGCCCAACTCTGGGCCAGCTGGGAAAGGGGAGGGGAGGGGAGGCTTTTGAAGATTCCTCCCCCCCTTTTGCTTCCCCTCCTGACATCCCTTCCGGTGATGTCACAGTGTGTGGCATATGCTAATAGCCTAGTAGCTCATTAGCATACCATAAGCTAATGAGCTCCTGCAGCTCTTTTTCTACAAAATCACCCCTGAACTCTCCTAACAGCACATTGCAGTGGAGAAGCAGCACAAGGTAGAATAGTTAGGCCATATTGAGTCAAATTATTCCTATCTTCAAAAACAATCAGTACAGGTCTTTGTTATTGTTGTTGTTTAGTCGCACAGTCGAGTCCAACTCTTTGTGACCCCATGGACCACATCACGCCAGGCCCTCCTGTCTTCTGCCATCCTCTGGAGTTTGCTCAATTTCATGTTTGTTGCATCAGTAACACTAACCGTCTCATCTTTTGCCATTCCCTTCTTCTGTTACCTTCAATCTTTCCCAGCATCAGGGTCTTCTCCAGTGAGTGCTCCTTTCTCATCTGGAGGCCACAGTATTTGAGCTTAGTATAATACATCTAACCTCCACTTCAATATGTTGTATTATATCAGAGCATAAAAATAAAAATCTTTACATAAATGATCATCCTGATTCAATTAGGGAATCTACATGTACCTTGGTAACGAGTTGGGTAACCTAGCTTCTCACCCTGCTTCAACAGCTGGGCAAGTGTGTGTTTATCTTTTTTAAAAAAACCTATATTGCCACTGATTTATTATACCCTTACAAAGTTGATGAGAGAAATTTCAGCTTTTTAAAAAGAGCTATCTGTATATGGCTATTCTGTATTTGTTATAATGAATAGCGATCAATTAATAGTAAAGGTTCCTAGCTCAGCAAAATCTACTTTCAGGTCTGATTTCACTTTGATTCTGGATTTACAAATCACTGGGATAACAGTTAAACAACAAATGCTATGGAGGTTCATTTAAATAATTTTGTTAGAAATTCAATAGAGATTATCAAATGAGATTATCAAATTTGACCTAAGCATAAAAGTTTGAAAGAAATCAACATTCCATTTGAAGGTTACACACTGTAATTCCCCTAATTATTATTTGGTAGAGTTTTGTGAAAACAGCTTGTTATTACCTGGCTTTGCCTTGGAAAAAACCCTAAAGGGGTCATGGTTATTCACTGGAATACCTAGTCCTTCATTCAAAATAAGCAGAGCTCAGCAGAACATTGTTTGAGAGAGCTATAAAGAATAAAAATAAATCTGTTTAGTAAAAAGCGAGAAATAGTCTTTGCTGACAGGGAAAAATACTGCTTTTTTATTGCAGTTGAACGTTTTCTTCTTCTCATCATTCCCATACTAGCAAGTCTGAATGGCCACTCCTGAAAGCAGAAGCAAAGTTTCATCATACCGTCGTTCAGATCTCAGATGCCATAACTGTCGGAGCAGGACCAGTGTTAAGTTTGCTAATTGGGGTTCATCAGAGAATAGAACAAGCTTGAGTGTGAGAGTCACAGATTTATTTTTATTCTTCACTGATTTAACCAGAACTAATTCTAGGACGTGGAATGATATGGGGATGTGGAATGCTATAGTACAGCCTGATCTTGTCTGATATTGGAAGCTAAGCAGGGTTGGTACTTGGATGGGAGACCACCAAGGATGACTTTGCAGAGGAAGGCAGTAGGAAACCACCTCTGCTTAATCACTTGCCTTGAAAACCTTATGGGGTTGCCATAAGTTGGCTGCAACTTGACAGTACTTTACACTCACACACAATTCTAGGATGAATGAGAAGGGCTTCCAGTTCATAAGATATGGCTTCCAGATAAACTTAAGCTGTGGAACTTCTTTTTTTCAAATTTGATCCCATCATAGACACATTCAACTATCAGAAAGGAATCCTCCAGAGTCAACTAATGTGCTTGTAATGGAGATAATAGCCCAACAGCATTTGACAGTACATTTCAAGAAGACTTGGAAAGGATCCATTATTGATCATCCAAAAATGATGTCTAGCACACTTCCAAAAATTGGTCTAGCACACTTACTACCAAAGTCCTTTTGACATCCAAGCCAATGGGACTTAACACCTAAACTGTGATTAAACTGATTCTGAAATTGGGAGATTGTGAAAAGCATATGAAGTAAGGATGGTTGAATATCTGCTGGCTTGGCTCAAGTTCTGAATTTTTAATTAATCAGTCTAACTGTTTGTCAGTCCATTTGTTGCTGTTCTGCAGGTTACATTGCTATATTCCTTCCTAACCATACACTACAGCACAATCAGCTCTGTTATGTATGCGGACCACCACTAGGGGTCCGTGGCAAAGGCAGGAGCTTGGCTTCCATGGACAATAGGAACATAGGATCCGAGTTCTCCCCAGCCCCAACCAATAGCCACGTTGGCGGGAAATTCAAACCCTCCAATGGACTAAGGCGGCACTGGGTGGGTGTGTATATAGTTGGCCTTGCAGGGCTGTTTTAGTTAGTCTTGTATTAAGTACAATAAACATGTGCAACGCATGTCGTCATCCGAGTCCTCCATGCGGCGAACCCAGTACTTTTCAGTGGCGACGAGGATGGGATCCTGCTGAGCCAGGTCTGGCTCGCATCCCAGCACAGCACTGAGCTCCGTTCCAGCAATGTGCCCCGCATCGCTCGCTAGCAGCACCGCACCGCGCACCACATCAAGGAACACCACTCCCTGCTACCGCTACACCATAGCCTCTACTCTGGGGAAGTTGGAGATCTTCGATACAGCCCATCCCGAACTCTGGGACTCGTGGACCGACCAACTGACATGCCACTTCATCTACAATGAGGTCACCGATCCGGGCAAAAGACGACCCCTCCTCCTTAGCTCCTGTTGAGTGAACACAGTCCACCTCGGCAAGAGCCTCCTCACGCCCCGGTCAATCCTCAAGTGTTCGTACGAGGAGATCATTAACGCCATGATGGGGTACCTCACGCCCCGGCCAACCATGCTCACCAGACGGATCGAGTTCCAGGGCCGCGTCCAGAAACCGGGCGAGTCGGCTGTGGCTTTCATGGTGGCCCTGCACAGCTGGCTATGGACTGTGCCTTCACCAAGGTGGAGGATAACCTCTTGACGCAATTTGCGTGCGGCATCAGCGACCTGAAGCTGCGGAGGAAGATGATAGGCACTGCCGACATCAAGATCGGCGCGGCCCTACAACTCGCCATCGCCCATGAGGCCTCCTACCATGACGGTCCGCCAGCGGCATCTCACCTCATACTACCCGACTTGGGCCCCGAGAACTCGGAGGAGGAGAACATTTGTCTCATCCGGCCGCCCTCACACCAAAAGCCACCAGGTCCTGTGGCCTCAGGACCCACCAGAAAGACCACAGGCCATCCCTCATGCGCCAGTTGCGGCGAGGCACATGAGCGCAAGTCTTGCCGATTCCGCGACGCGACATGCCACACCTGTGGGAAGCAGGGTCATCTCGCTCACGTTTGCTAGTCCAAGGGAAGCCGGCACCAGCAGCCCCCAGCTCAGGCACACCGCCCCACCGCCACCCACGAGACGGCAGCAGAGACTATAAATACATTACACATAGCTATAACACAAGATGGCCAACCACTCATATTCAATCAAACCAATTTCAGCAATTGCCAGTTACAATGAATAGACCTCAGAATACAATACAAAAAACAATGCTACCCACCCCAACCTATTGTGAATATGTCACAAATCATATAAATCAGTCATAAATAAACACTGTATTTCAATAAATCCTTCCCTTCAGTGTTCATCGAAGAATCTAAGTAATCCTTAGTAACACTAATGGCTGCAGATTTTTTGAACTGGCTGCACCTTTGGGCATGTGCATTTTTTGCAAAAACCCTCAGCAAACCTGTTTGGCAGGCATTCATAGCTGTTTGGCATTCACTGAAGTGACTGGGTGATTGAGTCACATCTCACACCTTCAGGAACAGTAAGTTCAACTGTTGAACACATCCAGGGCAAAATTCACAGCATCTCGAAATTGAGGTAAGATTGTCCTTTTGATCTGACTCCCTTCACAGTGCTTTTTAACATCAGCTGCAGTGAGTGAAAACTCTTATCTGCTCCTTGTAAAGAGTTTCATCTAGTAATTCCTGCTAATCAAGACAAAGCCCTCTTGAGATATTCCTTTGCATGTTCACTGTACTGTGCAGAGGGAAGTCAGATTCGCTGTACTGTGAAGAGGGAAATCACTGGTCCTCCCTCCCATCCTTCACTTGAAGATCTGCATGGCATCCCCAATTCATAAACTAGTGACTGTAATTTGAGAGTGGTCCAAAATGAAACAGGGTGCAAGCAAATCAACAGTGCCCCTACATTTCCCTTACCCAAATAGCTCCTATGGATCACAGTGATATGGAGTCCAAAAAGGAATCGTTAGCTTGTAGTCCTTCTATAACCTCCCCTTTATGAAGTTGAAGATCATGTTCTATAATCTTTAGGAATTAGACTCAATTACAGAACATTCTTAATTATCTTTGACTTAAACCAAGATCTCTCAAGCTCTTCAAAACCTGCACTGGAAAAGAAAGACTCTGGGCTAGAGAAAATAGTGCATTTATTCTTCCACTTTCTGAACTAGCACTCCCAGTAGGACTTTAAAATACACTACAGAAAGATTTTTGCATGGTTCATGGGTCTCATAGACATGTACCGGTTACATTTTTACAAGGATAAGACTTCAGACTGTCTAAAACTGGAGGTCATTTGGATGAAGACTGATGCGGGATGGTGTTTTGATAAAAGGGCACCACTTTTTTGTAATGAAAACACTGGATGCAGGAATTGAGCACAGCAGGAAGGAAGATTCTGCACTGATTTCCAAATATATTGCACTGGTACATGTTAACCCACATAAGCTAGTCTACTTTTCCTGCTGTGTGCCACACATCAGAGTGCAATACCATCACTTATCTTCACATAACACTCTACAGATGGTGCAGGGAAGTAATGTAGCACCAGACTCTGAGGTGCAAATGAGAGTGTTCCTTAAGGCTACTGAAACCAAGAGGGAAAGGCATATGGATGCCTCAAAAAGAAAATTGAAGGGGGGAAAAGCCAACCTCAATTGTAATGCTCAATTAGGAAAATGAGAGGGGCCCAAGCCCACTTTAAAACAATATCTTCCATGCCTGAACCTTCACCTCTAATCCTGCATGACGAAATGCACTTGATGGATCACCACAGAGGCTGCAGCTACAGCTGCTGGATGGCCTGAGTCCCCTTCACTCAGGTGGACCTCCCCATAGCTACATCCTATGTGGGTTTTTGCACAATTGAACTGAAATACAGGGGGGATGCCTATTACAAGAATTGGGATAGTTATTTTTCCTTCAAATATTCCTATGCAGATATTATTTAGTCTGAAACGAATGCTACCTGATTCCACAGAACTGGAACACTTTCTCTGTCTGTACATCATAAGAAAAAGACAATGGTTCTCAAGTATTATCTTGCTGTGTGCAAATAGAAGTGCCTAGGATAAAACTTTTTATTTATTGTATGTATTTTGGGATTTTTATTCCGCCAGCCCCAAATGGGCTTGGGGCGGATCACAACAAATTGAGTCAAAGTCTCATTATAATAAAATAACATTAAAATCATAAAAACAATAAACAATCAAATTGGTAGCATCAATGTAAATTTGTTAGGCCACAAGGTGGAATCAGATGGGCCCTTTCAGCAGGTTGGAAAACTAAAGCAGGGAGGCCAACTGAGATGGATGCCCACCACCTCAATTGAAGGCCTGGCAGAACAGCTCTGTTTTGCAGGCCCTGCAGAATAATAAAAGGTCCTGCAGGGCCCTGATCTCCAGTGAGAGCTGATTCCACCAGGCCAGGGCCAGGGCAGAAAAAAACCTGGCCCTGGTTAAGGCTAAGCGGACTTTCTTTAGCTGGGTAGGTGAGGAGGGAGGGGTTACTCAATCACATCAGACATCACAAAGAAAGGTTACTGGAGAAGGTAATGGAATGGGTAAGGGCCAATAAACTGAAGTTCAGTCCATACAAGACTGACACACTGTTGGTCAATGTTAAGGCTCATAAAGACTAAGGAGCCTGACAGGGAGGGAGTTGAACAAAGTCTGAGTCCATCAAAGAATCATAGAGTTGGAAGAGACCTCCAGGGTCATCTAGTCCAACCCCCTGCACAGTGCAGGGGATTCACAAATACCTCCCCCTCCACACCCACAGTGACCACTGTTCCATGCCTAGAAAATGACAAAAAACCTCCAGGATCCCTGGCCAAACTGGCCTGGAGAAAAATTGCTTCCTAACCAATGTTCCCTCTAAGCTGTGGAGTCTTGCGAGCAAAAATTCTGCTTTGTGAGCTCCTGGCGCGAAAGTTATGAGCAAGCAATTTGGCTGCTGCATAGATTAGTTCGCTCTGGAGCCATCCCTTCCTGAACAAAGACAAAAATGTGTGAGCCGGAGACCAAAAAACTGTGAGCTGGCTCACACTAACTCAGCTTAGAGGGAACACTGTTCCTAACCCCAAAGTGGCAATCAGCATTTCCCTGGGCATGGAAGAAAGAGCCACAAGAACTAAACGCTGAGGCAACCCTTCCTGCCCTCCCTCTCATGATCTGCCTAAATTCACAGAATCCACATTGCTGTCAGATGGCCATCTAGCCTCTGTTTGAAAACCTCCAGAGAAGGAGAGCCCACCACCTCCTGAGGAAGCCTGTTCCATTGAGCAACCGCTCTGTCAGGAAGTTCTTCCTAATGTTTAGCTGGAAACTCTTCTGATTTATTTTCAACCTGTTGGTTCTGGTCCGACCTTCTGGGGCAACAGAAAACAACTCTGTACCATCCTCTATATAACAGCTCTTCAAGTACTTGTAGATGGTTGTCATATCACCTCTCAGTCGGGCCCAAAACTGAGCACAATACACTAGGTGAGGTCTAACCAGAGCTGAGTAAAGTAGTGCCATCACTTCGTGTGATCTGGACAGTATCCTTCTGTTGATACAGCCCAAAATCGCATTTGCCTTTTTAGCAACCACATCACACTTCTGACTCATGTTCAGTGTATGGTCTACTTAGACCCCTAGATCCTTTTTGCACATACTACTGCCAAGACAACTCTTCGTCAACCTATAATTATGCATTTGATTTTTTCTACCTAAATGCAGAATTTTACATTTATCCCCATTGAGATTCATTTTATTTGTTTTAGCCCAGTTTTGCAGCCTAGTCTAGTGGCACCTTTAAGAGCAACAAAGTTTTAGTTTGAGTATAAGCTTTCATGTGCATGAACATTTCTTCAGATACATTGAAACAGTAGTCACCAACCATTACATATAGGTAGTGGGTGAGGAGAATGTTGCCAGAGCTAAGATTGGATTAAGGCAATTGGCAAGACCTGTGAATAGTGGCAGATTAGCATACAGCATAATAAAAGAGTTTGTAAATAGATGCAAGAACTGAATGACATTAGCATTTGTAGTGAGATAAGAAACCAATGTCTCTGTTAAACCCTCGGGGTTCCATTATCCTAAGTGTTATAATAACTTGTAACTCAGCAGTCTCCCACTTTAGTCTGTTTCTGAAATTCTTTTGCAATAAAACAGCTGCTTTGAGGTCCCCCGTTGAGTGTCCTGAGAGGATGAAATGTTCTCCTACAGGTTTTGTGATTCTTGATGTCAGATTTGTGTCCCTTTATTCTTTGGCATAAGGTTTGGCCCCCTACCTCTTCCCCCAGGACTTGGCTACAGTGACCCATGCAATGGTCACTTCGAAGCTTGATTACTGTAACTCACTTTATGCAGGCTTGTCCCTAAGACTGATCTGGAAACTCCAAGTAGTCCAGAATGCAGTGGCATGCCTGGTGACAGCATCACCTATGCAGGCATACATTTGACCAGTATCATGCTGCTTGCACTGGCTATCGAGTACTGGGTCTGTTTCAAGTTTCAAGGTGTTGGTATAAATCTTCAAAGCCTTACATGGCCTGGGAGTGACATATCTGAAGGACTGCCTCTTCCCATATGTGTTCTGAAGAGCCTTGCAGTCACAGGACAAACATTTACTGGTTACCCTTGGCCCATCTCCCTGTAACACATCATCTTCAGTCTTGGAGTCAGAACGTAAGCATATTTAGTGGTAAGTCTCTCTGAGTTGAACTGTAGTAACTTCCTCCTAAATATGCTTAGACTTGCAGCCTTATAAGAGATGCAATAGCTTAATATGGTTGTGTGTAAATTCGCACTTTAAAGATAGTCACACGGTCAGTAGATGGGGTTATATTTCTGGATATGAGCACAACCTCTCTCATTTGGAATTGTGTGGATTCTTCCCACTCCCTTGACTGTTGTTTTAAATATAGACACTAAAAGACCAGATGTCAGATTTATGTCCATTTATCCTTTGGGATAACGTTTGACCTGTTTGCCTTATGTAGAGAACTGAATGGCATTGTTGGCATTTAATGGCATATACAATGTGTTGTCAGAGTGAGTCTACATGTGTCTATGCATGCGTGTTACCCACCCTCCCTCGGTATGATCTCTGTGTGATGCCTCTTATCAAAGGCCATAATGTGTGAAAGCGAATCCTTAAAGAGCTGGCAGAGACACTGAAAACAAGGTCTCTTAAATAAACTTTTATCTTTATTAAAAGAGTTAGTCACTGTTAAATATCTAGGCAACTGGCCAGCCAGGCGCTTAGACTGGTGCAAACACAATACAGTTGTATTTCCTAAATGCTGATAATAAAATTACATAGGTGAGCAAACAGAAATCCCCCTTTTTAGGCATGCAGTGGAAGGCTTCCGGGTTAACTTCTATTCTCCAGAGAGACAGTATCTCCCCAAGATTCCAAAAGTCAGCACAGGACTGGTGAAACCCACCTTAATTTATCCAGGGCCCCTGTCACACGGGCAGGAAACTGCAGAGGAGAAGTGTGGCTGTTTGCCCCGGGGCAAACTAACATGCAGTAAAGCGATCAGACCTACTGTGGAGGTTCTGTGGAGGTACTGTGGAGGTTCCATGGCAAGGGAGAGGTGCCGATCACAACACACGCCTGCGCGCAATGAAGAAGCGCGTGGCGCGGCGAACTGGTTTTCTTTTTTTGTGTACACTACGAATGCGCATGCTCCGTTGGGTGCGTGTGCGCATCCACGGAGACGTGGGGGAAAAAAAACCTTTTTCCGCAAGGGGACATGGGCGGGCGCCGGATACCACCGGAAACGCGATCAGACGCCCGCCCTTGCCCCGCAGTTTCTGGAAACTAGTACCTCCAAGGTACTAGTTTTTTGCTGCGCTTTTTCGGCAGGAAGCCTCAGTTGTGCCACGGAAGCACTACGCTTCCCAGATGTGCTGGTGAGATCGCGCCTGGAAACTCCGCTTGTCTTCCGTATCTCTTGCGTGGCTAATGTTGCGTGTGACCGCAGCCCAGGTTGATCAAAGGGTTTCCCAATGGTTAATTGCATCAATTGACATTTTGATGGCGCATCAATAAACAGGAGATTGCTTCTCACATTCCAAAAGTTGCATTTTACACAGTCAGATAACACCTTTAATTCTACATTACAACTCTAAGGATGTTTATGTCACAGTGTTCTTTATGTTCCCAATATTGAAGATACAACATTCACAGTGGCGTTATCTCCAAGATGGAAGTGGGGGTGTGAATCTCTGTGTCTCTGAAGTCAATTGCTTTGCAATTTGATGGCTTCTTTCTCCCATTTGGTTTTTCCTGCCAGATACATTTTATTACCTTAAGGTTTTGGATTTCTTTCACCTGTGGTCATTTACATTCATTTAGGTCCTGGGAATGGAATGTGTGGGCTTTCCTGCATATATGACTGAGGGGAGCATCTTATTCAAAACAAAGGGTTTGCAAAGAATCATGGGGTTTGGTTCAGTGGAGCAGGCCAGGCCTGTTATTGAAACCAAGGGAAAATACATTACTCTATGTGGTTCATTTTTCTAACCCAAACCTTCTGTAATTCAAATATGTCTTACTACACAATGTTAGAAGATGAGGAAGTGAATGAGCCTGAGATGGTGTAGTTAATGTTGTTAGGTCCTGTGATTGTGTTGCCTGGGTGTCTGTGGCAGCAAAGTTGGCATCTGGGTTTATTGCAAGCTCTGGTACCAGTGTCCATGTTCAAATTAGATGTTGTATTATTGTGGGTGAGGTGTTGTTTAAAACTGGGCACTGTCTGAGGGCAAGAAAAGGTTGCCCCCCCCCCGCCAGTACTTGTGAAAGAGAACTGTCATTATCCAGGAGAGGTTGTAAGTCACTGATGATGCATTGAACTGTTTTGTGTTGAGAGCTGTATGTGATCACTAGTGGTGTTCTTTTATTGTCTCTTTTGGGCCTGTCTTGCAACAAGTTTTCTCTGGGCACCATTCTGGCTCTTTTAATCCATGGCTAGCAGTTCGAAAACAAGAAATTGCAAGTAGATAAATAGGTACCACTTCGGTGGGAAGGTAACAGCGTTCCGTGCACCTTGGTGTTTAGTCATGCCGGCCACATGACCACAGAAACGTCTTCGGACAGCTCTGGCTCTTCGGCTTTGAAACGGAGATGAGCACCACAACCCTAGAGTCGGATTCGACTGGCTTTCGAGCAAGGGAACCTTTACCTTTACCTATGGTCACACAAGCAGTTTGCACCAATATTGTTATGGCACCTTTGTGGATTTAAAGAGCACGATCAATGATATTAACGGGTAAAGCAGTTATAGCTTTGGGTTGGAAAGATAAAAGTAGATGGACAGTTGAAATCTGGCACAACTATCTGTTTGATTTTATACAGTCAGACATCATTGCAACTTTATGCAAGGAGACAACATGGGACGGAAAATCTGCAGACGTTCAGAATAGATGGAAGACCTATTTAGACTGGATATCAAAGGAAGGAAGAAAAGACATTCAGTGGAAGATTCAGACATTGTGCCCATGGCTGGGGTTAAAAGACTAAGGACAACATGAAGAGAGGGAGGGGAGGAGGGAGGAAGGGGAGGGGAGGAAAATTGAAAGAAGTTGAATAATATGCAATGTAAAAGCAAAAAAGGAAAAATCAATAAAAATATACATTTTTAAAAAATAAAATAAAGAGCACGATCAGACAGCAACATCTGCCTTCCGTGCCCCAGTCATTGCCGCCCTGTTGCGCCCTGCTTTGGAAGTGGAGTAATCAGACAATGGGGAAAGTCTGGTGTTTACAGACATCAGCGCTTTTATCCCGCATTTCTGGATGTCTGAACCCCCCTGGTGCGAACTCAACCTGGTTGTGAAGTCTGATTGCTCTGTTCCATTTTCACTCCTTGGGGGGTTTTTTTAGTCAGTTAGTGATGTACGCAAAAACACATTTTCGTGCATACCAGCAAGCTTTCAGCTGTCCTCTGAGGTGAGAAGGGGGAGGGAAGGGCAGGCTGAGAAGCCTCCTTTGTCTTTTTTCATGCAGCTTCCTCTGCCTACACCTTTGCAGCACACAGGGTGGGGAAGGGGTTAATTGAAAAGATGAGTTTTTTCATAGGGGAGGCAGCCTCCTCCAGCTGTCAAAATGGAGCAGTGCTTCAAATAAGAAGTGAATATGCAAAAGACAAAAAGAAGCCACCTGACCACCCACTCTGTGGTTTGTGCACAGCAATCATCTGAACCGTTGACCATGGGGCAAGCACACAGTGAGGATGGTTCAAGATGGGATGTATGATTAAAACTCTCCATTACAAACTGCAATGGAGTACTTAGAGCTGGGGGCAGACTGCACCAACCCTGCAGTCTGACCACACCCTGTTTCTTGACTTCATCAGGTGGATATTTTAGTTCCAAAACAGTTTGTTGTAGAGGGAGGTTGCACTCTCTATACAGGAACAAAGTAGCTTGGAGGTGCCACTGCATCCTGGCCTACATTTGGAGGCTCAGGTGTCCTCTGTGGCATGCAAAGTCTTTTATCAGCTTTTGCTGATACACCAGCTGTGGCCATTTCTCAAAAAGCCTCGTCTAGGCACAATGACCATGCTCTGATTATATCCAGGTTAAATTACTCTAATGAGCATTGATGCCTTTGAAAACTGTCCAGAACCTTCAGTTTGTCCAAAATGAGGTGACTGATTACAATGCTTGTGTCACACTTGTGCTGAAAGATCTGTACTAGCTGCCCAATTGTTTCTGAGCAGAATTCAAAGTGCTGATTTTGCATTGAAGGTCATAAATAGCTTGGGATCAAGGTACTTGAAGTATCTCCTCTTCCCTCCCATCCTCTTCTGCCTACCAGTTTCTTCTGAAACCTTGCTTTCTGTGGTCCCACATGTACAGACCAGGCAAAATGATTTTCTTTAGGCTTTTAACTGAAGAATTCATCTTCTGTACTTGTTTTTCTTGTTGGTTTCTATAGTTTTATGACTTGTAGTTTTAAGACTTGTTTTGTTGTCAATTGTTTTAATTATTTTATTGCATTATTTTGCCTTGAAAGCCACCTCACCCGGGTTACGGGACAGAGATGGCTCTGGTCGCCCTTACGGATGACCTCCAAAGGCACCTGAATCGAGGCGGAATGGCAGTGCTGTTGTTAAACCTACCGACCATCAGCTACTGGCTCGCCGCCTCACTGACATTGGAGTCCAGGGACTGGCCTTGCAGTGGCTTGTTTTCTTTCTCCAAGACTGGGGACAAAGAGTGGCGCTAGGGGATCAGCAGTCCCGAAGGCTCCCACTAGAATGTGGTGTGCCCCAAGGGGCAGTGCTGTACCCGATGCTCTTTAACATCTATATGTGCCCTCTTGCCCAGATTGCCCAGAGGCATGGGCTGGGTTGTCACCAGTATGCAGACAACACCCAGCTCTATCTGTTGTTGGGTGGCAGGGCAACTCAAGCCCAGCAACTATGAGACTCAGGGCCAACCAGTAGGGCCCAATTTGAAATTCTGGGGCCCAACAGGAAAAATGTTTGTGGGGGCCCAGTTCACAGCCAAAGTCTGCAGAATCTTAGAGATATAAATAACATCCATCTAGATTGCCCTGGTAAGGAGCTGCGGTGGCTCAAGTGGTTAAGACGCTGAACTGCAGGCTGTGGAATGTCAGTAGTTCAGCCGTTCGAGACCCGAGTGTGCTGCATGATGGAGTGAGCTCCCGTCTCTAGTTCCAGCTCCTGCCAACCTAGCAGTTCGAAAGCAAGAAATTGCAAGTAGATAAATAGGTACCACTTCAGTGGGAAGGTAACAGCGTTCCGTGCGCCTTGGTGTTTAGTCATGCCGGCCACATGACCACGGAAACGTCTTCGGACAGCGCTGGCTCTTCGGCTTTGAAACGGAGATGAGCACCGCAACCCTAGAGTCGGATTTGACAGGCTTTCGAACAAGGGAACCTTTACCTTTTTAGATTGCCCTGGTGCGAGGCCCCCGTTAGAAGCAGCCCGCAGGGCCCAATTTGGCCAAATTGATCCAATTGCCTTAAGGCCAACCCTGATGAGACTGTGCAGGGGTTGGACTGACAAGCCCTGCCCCTTCTAGGTCCCTGGTGCCACTAGTACAGGCTTCAGGACTCCAGAGCCAGCAGTCCAGAGTCAACAACCAGCTGCACAGCCTTCCCCAGCTCAAGGGTCAGGTCAGTAGTGGTACGTGCTGTACTTTAATTAGTGGGAGAGTGCGAGTGGGGGGCTGGCTGGGGCAGATAGACCAGGCAAGCAAGCTCTCCCAAGTCCCTTCCATTCCTTCCCTCCTCCTTGGCTTGAACAGAGCAAGCACATCTGACTGGCACTGGCCTCGCCCCTCCCAGGCAGGGAAGTCTATCTTTCACACTTCACAGAGCCCTGTCGGTGCATGCATGCACTTGCAACCCCTTTCTCAGAACTTCTTGGATATGAAAAGAAATCTTGATGGTGTCAATTGTCATGCCAATAAATCTAAACAATACTGTTTCATCCATTAATAGTAAATTAATTGTTCTAAAGCCATTGCAGAAGCTAATCAAAGTTTTACATATTTATTTTATGTAACATTTTTTAGCAGTTGGCTCTTTTAAGTGGCTAGTATTGATTGTTGGATGGGAGCCTGGTGTTTGCTGTGGCTGGAATTATTAGATGAGAAATTATAGTTAATTATTAACCTATGTTTTTGCATCATTTTCAAGCCTCCTAATTGCATGTGTCTTGGAGAAAATTATTTTGAATCCTTTTGGCAATTTTGGGAGTTTATAAACATTTGAAAAAGTTTAGATTGGAAACTGATGTTGTGCTATAGGGTTGGCTTGTTGGATGTGACAGAAAAGACCCCATCTTGTGTTTGCTTTAGGTTAGGTTGTTTATTTTAGTTAAAATGGCCACCCACCCTGGGAAGTAGGGAAAAACTCCAGGGTAGGCCTACAAATCCCAGATGCCTCTATGCCCATTAAGTGCGGGAAAGCCAGGGGGTGGAGTCAGAAGATATAAATGCTCCAGCCAGCCTGGAAGGGAGGAGTCATCCTGCAACTCTCAGAGAGTCCAGGAGGTTCTTGCAGCAGATTGCGCACAGGCAGAGAGAGGCCTTGGGGATCAGGGAAGGCAGCAGTGGGAAGGGATCTTCAGAGAGATCCAGAACTACCTGTAGAAGACAGGAGGCCAGGCTGCAGGTTGGTAACTGAACCTCATCCCGAGAGAAAATTAGTATAGGGATCAGTTCAGGGACAGAGGAACTGCATTTTGTTTAATTTGATTTGTGCCCGGTGGTGTTTTTCTTTCTGTGTTTGATTTAAAGAGCCTTTTTGTTTAAAATCCTGTTACTTGTAAATAGTCAATAAAATCTTTGTTATTTGTTTAAAACCCCAGTCTGGTGCTCTGACCATGGAGTCTCCCTCGCTCCGCCCACTACCAGTGCCTTAAGAAGGGTCCTGGGAGGGAAAAAGCCCCAAAATGTGCATATGCCAACCCTCCAGGAGAAACCCAAAGTTAGGGGTTTTCATCTCCAAACACCAGGAGTCAGGGAAAAAAATCAGATGGCCTTTCCTAATGTGGATGCAATCTTGCGGCTATTTCTTAGCTTTATGGTCACTAACTGCTTGGGAGAGAGGAGTTTTTCAAGACTCAAAAGAATTAAAAATGAATTAAGGGTCACGATGTCTCAAGAGAGGTTGTCCATACTGAGCATTCTGTACATTGAAAGTGCCAAAGTTAGACAAACAAATTTTGATGACGTTTTGGATGATTTTGCTATGAGGAAGGCTAGAGAAAAACATTTTTAGTCTTACTGTATTTGATGGTTGTAGTTTACTTCTTAGTATGTATTTTAAAACTGACTGTTTAATGACAACATAAAGTAGATTCTAAAAGTGTCACACTGTCAGGTAATCATGATCATATCATTTACACTTCCCAGACAATATAATTTGTAAACTCAATGTTTTTTTTGTGTTTTTTTTAAGAATAGCATTTCCTAGGGCCTTTCTTCATCTAAATCCGGTCCTGGATGGAGGAGTGTGACCCTCTTAATTTTCCTGGACCTCTCAGTGACCTCATTTATCATTGTATCCTTCTGGACCACCTTTAAGAATTGGGACAGGGAAGCATTGGTCTGTGGAGGTTTTTGTCCTACCTTAAAGGTAGGTTTCAGAATGTGGTGTTGGGGGACTGCTGCTCTGTTCCTTGGCCTCTGGCCCATGGCATTCTACAAGCTTCTCTCTTGAACCAATACTTTTCAATATCTATGTAAAGCCACAGGGAGAGGTCATTTGGAGATTTGGTCTGAGTCACCACCAATATGTGAATGACATTCAGGTCTATTGTGCTTTCCTCAGAAAATTCCAGGTTGACTGCCTCTGGATATGGAGACTCCCCTGAGATACCATGTCTAATAGCCACTGATGGACCCCTCTGCCATGAATCTGTGTAACTTCCTAAGAAAAGAAGAGAAGAGATTGGAAAAAACTTACTTTCCCCCCACCATAGATAACAATGGAGGCGATGGGGGTAACCTGTTTGGGGGCCCATAGAATTGGACCCCCTTGTCCAATGTTCTTAAAACTTGGTGGGTATCTTAAAACTTGGTGGGCAGCTACCCTATGAGTTTGGAGCCTCTCCCTCAAACCACCTCCCCTCCAGCCCCCAGCCCCTTATGTTTTCACCATTGACTTCAATGGCCCATAGGATATAATGGGGCCGAATTGCCGCCGAATTTCGGTGGCAATTCGGCAGCAAGCAGATTCAGATCAGAGAATGTGAATCGGCCCGCAGCAGCCCAAAAGGGGCCCAAATGGGTCATTTTCGGGGGTGTATTTGGTTCAGAAGACCCGAATGCACATCCCTAATAGAAAGTACCATTCCTGACTCCTCCTTCCTGTCCTGAAGCCCCTAGGATTTTTGAGTGTGGTGTGCCACAAGAGCCCAGGGCTAGGGTTATAATATGGTGGGAGATACCACAGGCACCCCCCTCCGCATGAATGGAAGAAGCTGGTTTGGTTTCAAGTCTATGTCCCCATTATATGACAATCCTCTATCCAGGGGCTGACTCTGTTCTAGATGTCTCAATAGCAGAGGTCCATCAGTGGCTATTAGCCACAAGGTATAGATAGGGACTCTGGAGCAAGTGATGCTCTGTCATCTTGGTGCTTGGGGGGGTCAACAGTGGAAGGGCTTCTAATGTCCTGGCCCCACTGGTGGACCTCCTGATGGCACTGGTATTTCTGGCCACTGTGTGATACAGAGTGTTGGACTGGATGGGCCTTTGGCCTGATCCAACATTGGCATCTCTTATGTTCTTATGTTCTTATGTCTCATTTTTTTTGAAAAAGCTTAGTAATATTTTGTTTGTCATGTGTATTAAAGAAGTTTTTTTTAATGGGAACTATATTCTTCTTAGGCCAACTGCTGTTTTATTAAGTTGATGTAACTTTTAAAAATAATTGTAAGTGCAAACTCTGTGTTTCATTTGTGCATGCCAGTGTTTCTCATTCAGAGACAGAAATTAATTTATGGTAGTTACATTTCAAGTAATCGATAGCACGGAAGTGGCACCCTGGGTAAAGGGAGGTCAGGTTATTATAAACTGTTATCTGTGAAGTGTAAATCTTGTTTTTTCAAATATATTGCCCTGACTGCACAATGGGTCATAGACTAGAAAATGAGCTGGATGTTATATTTAATTACTTTGAAAATCCTTTGAAAGTCAGTGAAATTGAAGATTGAATGTATTTACCATGAATGAAAGGGGGGGGGAGAGAGATTGTTCTGTGCTACACCTTGACAATCAAGAGAACAACTCTAGCATGGCTGACAAACTCTTCCATTTTTAAAAGAGGGCTTTTAAACATGGATTCAAGGCAATGTAATGAACATCACAAATGCATATCTGCCCTTATGCAAAAACCTTTTCCCAATTTTCTGATCCTTTCATCTCATTTTCATCTCATTTTTAAAAGACAAACAACTTTTTATTCTGGTTTTTATTTTTATTTTTAAAAATCATGTGAAAACTAATTGTACAATATATTTCCCATCTGTAGCCACTAATTTTACTTCATATCAACATATTATTATGTTGACTGGATTGGAGCCAGCCAGTTTTTTTCACTCAGTCCTGCCCTCCTTCCCAAAGCAGCCATCCCATTTGTATTTTGTCCATGCAGGTCCCATGATCCCCAGCAGAGCACTTTTTGGTGGTCGAGGGAGAATCCTTAATTCCTTTTTCACCAGCTGATAAGATAACTCAGTATAGCAACAACAAGAACAATTTCATTTATAGCCTGCTTTTTTCACTGAGGCTTACGGTGGACTACAAACTATGAAAATCAATTAAATTAAACAGGAAAGACCTCCAATGAACAGTACAGCAGGGCTAGAGTTACAGAGACTGGAAAGCCATGTAAATAAAAGCTGCCTAAGGCAACAAAAATGTCTAAGTTATGACATATCTAGGGAATACAAAGGTAGAGGGCATTGCACTAAAGAAAGGGAGGTCATACGTACAGTAAACATTGTGATAAACTACAATATTATCCCTTATAGAAGCAACCTCCTGACCTGCTCCATTATACTACCATTTTAATCCTTTATAGAAATGCTCTCAGGGTTTCCACATTCTGTGAAACAACAGGAGTGGGGGGAGGGGGCTTCCTGACCACATCATGCAGTGGCTATCACAGAAAATGTGAGCAAACAGGCAGTTATCAGTGTTACCTATTTGTAGGGTGGCATTTTGATTGAAAATTAGCTGGGGGGGGGGTTGTGTTCCTCTTATAATATCAATTTGTTTTTACTATTTCTCAGCAAGCTAACCACGCTACTCCATTGTTCTGTAAATCTTGATAAATACCATTCCATATTATGAAAATTCCTGATAGAATGTTTTAGATGATTCCCAGATCAATTAGAAAATGCAGCTGCTATGTGTGGCTTTAAGAAGTTATTTTTCACCAATTGACCATAAACAAGGGAGAAACAGCCCAAGAACTTATGGCATGGTTTACCTCACATGCTAACTACGGTAATTAATTAAATAAAAATATGTGTATGCCTACCTTTCTCCCCTGTGTCCCAAAGTGGGTAACAGCACTATAAAAACAATAAATAACTATGTGATATAACAAATATTAAAACAAGGCTTTAAAAAATTCGGATCAGTATGGTGGTTTTCTCCAGAATGCCTGCTATGCCTCATAGCATCATTTTAAACAGAGTTAAACCCTTCTTGACACAATGACTTTAATGGATTTATTATGTCCTAGGGTTGTCAGGCTGAACCTGTCAACCAGCAGAAGGGTTGGAGTGGAGATGGGGGGGGGGAATAACATGGCTGGTGTTGCTATATCACTTCCCAGGATAACCTGGAAGTGATGTAGGGTAGCTCTAGGAATCTCTGGAACTCAGTGGTAAAACCAAAGAGTTTCCCAGTGAGAGCCAGTTTGGTGTAGTGTTTAAGAGGGCGGACTCTCATCTGGGAGAACCAGGCTTGATTCCCCACTCCACATACAGCTGCTGGTGTGACCATGGGTCAGTCATAAGTTCTTTCAGAGCTGTTCTCTCAGGGCAGTTCTCAAGAGAGCTCTCTCAGCCTCACCTACCTCACAGAGTGTCTGTTGTGGGGAGGGGAAGGAAAAGGAGATTGTAAACCACTCTCCTTCAGGTAGTGAAGGGTGGGATATAAATCCAGTCTTCTCTTCTTTCTATATCACTTCTGGGTTTTTCCCAGAAGTAACATGGCAATGCTGCTGATGTTATTTTCTTGTCTTTCTTTTTTCTTTTTACTTTTCTCCCACTGCTGCTCAGAGCCATAGCAGGAGACCTGGCAGCCCTATTATGTCCTCTGGGTGCATATAGAGAATAGTTGCCTTTTGAAGTCACCTTTGCTGTCTTTTTGCACCCAACAATAGGATACATCAAACTGAATGTAATATTTTGAAAACCCTTGGTATAAAACTTGTTATTATCTTATGTTGGTATATATTTATTCAAGGTGCTAATTAGATATAATTTATTTATGTCCATTATAGTCCACCTTTCTCTGGTAAATCACATTAACACAGCTTTGCAATTTAGAGTCCCTGAGATCTTACACAAAAAGCATATGCAACATGAGAATAAGATTAGCTGCAAGATACTTGCAAGGGTCATTCACAAACCTGGAAGTAGATCTAGCTTTATAGCTATATATTACTTGCTGCATTTTACTTGAGAGGAGAATTGGTACTTCCTTTTAGCTACTATATAATGGTCATTATACCTTGTGATACCTTTGAAATAAATTTCCTACTTATGTGTAAGGTTGATATATAGACATGCTAATAGGCCCCTGAAGGGAACCAGTGCTCATAACACACAGTGTCAGGCTTCATTTTTCTTTTCCTGAGGTTTATTGTGATCATACAGATGGCAACCGCTACAATGGATTCATTTTTCTGTTTCTTTCTCATTCTTGTTTTGGCACCAATTATCAGGTTTGGTGTCATAGTGTGCACTTTGGTATTTCTTCTTCTTAGCAAATATTCAGGTCTGGAATGTCATTGTTTGGGGTCTGAACCACAAAGATGTGAAATATTAGTTCTCATCATTCACTTGATAGACTGCTCAGCATGCCTATTTTTAGCATCCATTGTTACAATGCAGTGACCTTCTGGTAACATGCCACAGCCAGTGAAACAGGAATAGTTTTTTCTTGAAAACATTTTATAATCAGGACCTGACCCCACACCTCAAGAATGTGGTAGGCTTTGTATACTGCCCCTATAGAAATGGATAGAAGATTTTTAAAAAGAATGTCTTCTAGTGGGCTCAGCATAGCAAGGCAAATGAGAGCTGAATACAATGGTGTAGACTTTCCAATTTCCCGGGGGGGTGGGGGCTGGGGCTGGGCCAGAGGCATTGCTTTGCTAGGAGCAAGGGTGGCTCCTGGGGGAGGCTGAGCACCTTCCTGAAAATTTCGGCGGGGGCTGACGCCCCGCCGCCCCCACGAAGATTATGCCTATGGCTGAATACATCTTTCACTTGTGTTTGTGTGGCAGGCTCGAGCCTTTATTGTGATCAAGGGAAGCTGTTTCCTCAGGGGAGGGGAAGGCTTTTCCTGAGCAATGGCATAAATGGCAGGGCTCATGAATGGCTTATACTGGTGCATTGATCTGATAAACAGATCTATCAGGAGGGGTGCAAAAATAATTTGACCCCTTTGGATTATTTCAGGTGAGTAGCCATATTGGTCTGAAGCAGCAGGACAAAGTTTGAGTCCAGAGGCACCTTTAAGACCAACAAAGTTGTATTCAAGGTATAAGCTTTTGTGTGCAAGCACATTTCTTCAGATACAGTGAAAGAGAATTTCTTCAACCATTCCATACGGTGGTGGTGGTGGTTATACTTGCCAGGAAGGACCGATTAGAGTCAAGACAGAAACAGATATTCTATTTTTGTTTCTGTCTCTGGCTTGACTCTAATTGGCCCTTCCTGGCAACTATAACCCCCCACCCTCTTTCTTCCTATATGTAATAATTGAGGAAATTCTGTTTCACTGTATCCTAAGAAGTGTGCTTGCACATGAAAACTTATACCTTGAATAAAACTTTGTTGGTCTTAAAGGCACTACAGACTCAAACTTTGTCCCATTGGATTATATCTGGGCAGGAAACAGAATCCAGTAAAAAATAATAATAAAATAATCTGGCCCAATCCGGATAGGCCAGACTACCTCAATCTCATCAGATCTCAGAAGCCAAGCAGAGTCAGCCATGATCAATATTTGGATAAGAGGCCGCCAAGGAATACCTAGATTGATATGCAGAAGCAGGCAATGACAAACCACCTCTGAATTTCTCTTGCCTTGAAAACCCTACAGGATCATGATAAATTGGCTGTGACTCAATGACAAAACAAACAAACAAATAAATAATCTTGCAAATCAAAGGTATTTCTGGACCAGAATCAGGGCTCTTTTTGTAGAAAAAGCCCAGCAGGAACTCATTAGCATAATAGGCCACACCCAACAGCAGGAACTCATTAGAATATTAGTCCACACCCCTGACAGCACAGCTCATTACCACATTAGGCCACACCCCCATGTTACCAGAAGTGTGGTCATCCAGCCACACCCACCTTTTGCTTGTTATTCTGTTGACCTTGTTTGTTGTCAAAACCCAGGGCCTTTTTTTGTAGCAGGAACTCCTTTGCATGTTAGGCCACACACCCCTAATGTAGCCAATCCTAATGAGTTTCTGCTGTTAGGTGTGGCCTATTATGCTAATGAGTTCCTGCTGCGCGTGGCCAACTTGGGAGCCAGCCGGAACTCCGTTCCTGTGCGTTCCTGCCCAAAAATATCCCTGACCAGAATAAATAGATTTCTCTATCCCTCTTTTTTCTTTCTTTCAGGAATAATTTCAAAGAAAGTTAGAAGGAACTCAGTCTTGGGGCTTCACCTATAATTGGTAGTTAGAAGGTATTTCAAAGCCATAATTCCCTGCTTTGGTGAGTGTTCAGTTCTGTTGAATATCATGGAGCACAGCAACAGCAGGAAATTCTTTCCATGAATAACTGTTAGAATATATTTTAAGGCTTGAACTAGTATGGACAGAGGCTACTAATATGTCCCAAGTTGATGAAAAATTAAAAGGACACGGATCAAACGGCCCTCGGCCCTTGCGGCCGTTGGGCCAGGGAGGCACCTTTGCCGCCCAGTCAGAAGAGGCGAGCTCAGTTTAGGCACCAAACAGCGCCTAATACAGATAGTCGAGGAGGGAGGGGATGTGGGGCTTAAAAGCCCAGCCCCTCCCATCCTCGACAGCAGTCCTTTGAGGTCCTCGGCAGTGAGAAGCTCTGTGGCACGACCGACGTTTGGCACCTTGCCTGCGGGCTGCATAGCAGACGCTCCTCCTTGGGCCGACGGTGAGACATCAGCGGTGGGGAGGCATGGTGCACTGGGCTAGCGGTGCTGTGTCTCAGCGGCGGCATGTGCGGCAGCAACTCCAATGACGGCCTGAAGGCGCAGAGTGGCAGAGGATCTGAGGAGTACCTGCGGTGGATGGCAGTTCTGGGTGGCCCTTGCCAGCGCGGCTGCCTGCTTCACGGCAGGAGACAGTTTGGAGGCCTGCGGGACAGCAGGACCCAGCAGGCGCAGCTGAGCAGGCTCTGAAGTGGCTGGGGCAGTTGTGGGCATCACCTCATGGTGGTGCGGGTGGTGGTTGGTTCCCGGGTCAGCAGTCCGGCAATGTGCGGGCCCTTAGGAGGTTGCCTGTGAGGTCTTCAGGGCATTTTGAGGTCGTATTTTGCTGCCCCTTCTTGCGCTCCCCCCCCCACCTTGTTCTCTTATATGTTCAGGGGCTGGGTGGGATATTACCGGCAGGCTGGGCATAGGATCTCTTAAGGTGGCCATTTTGGGTGCAGATTGAGGCAGCCATTTTGTGGCGAGCCTGTGGTGGCCATTTTGTCTCCTCTAGGCAGCCATCATGATCTTATTTGGCAGCCATTTTGCATTTCTGCACAGCAGGTGGTTTAGTGCTTGTGTTTGAATGAGGGATATTCTCATTCTTGTGGGGTAGTGAGTTGACATTTCAGGGTATGGCTCCTAAGAAGGGCTCTGGCCACGCTAAAGTCAAGCAGCCAGCCCCCAAGCCTCCTCCCAAAAGACCTGCTCCTACTTTGTCTTCTTCCGATGAGGATGAGGATGAGGTGCAGCAGGCTATCATGACTCGCTTGTTGGTAGTGGAACAGACCACAGGAGTGTCTACCCCAGGTGCGAAGCCAGTGGGTGGAGCGCGTGGGCAGAAGGTAATGCGTTCTGCAACCAACAAGCATTTTCAAGCGGAGGTTTTGACCCATTTGTCTCTTGTCGAAGGGCGAACCACAATGCGGGGGCTGATAAGGACGGAGCCACTGGAAGTCAGGACAGTGGCACCCCTGCTACACCAATGCCTTCAGATCAGCAACGCCCGGCTGACCCATTCTGCAATTGCGTGTAAGTGCGGCATTCACCACACCGGAGGTAGTTGGCCTTGGTGCCAGCACTCGGCGGGTTGCTCAGTATCTACCCCTCAGATGGCAACAGCATGTGGTCATGTGTGTAGGCTGGCACATGGCTCCACCTCTTTGCCAGGCACCCCACAATCAGTTTGTGGTGCTGCATTATCACAACAGTGCAGCTCGTCCAGCACACCGTGGTGGGGGGGCATCACCTTGTAGTATGACATATGCTGGGCAACCACTGGGCAACCACCTTCTCCCCGCCACTAGGTTTGAGGAGACTACATGGATGTTTTTACCCTTTTATTCAGAGACATGGAAAAAAAGGGAAAGGAGGAGCTTGAAGACAGGGACAAGGAAAAGTATAGGAAGATGAAGGTGGATAGAACTTGGGACAACTGGGTGGCAGGTTTCCTCATATATGCCGGGGTGCTTTCTAAAGCTCAGCCCCTCAGAGCAGCTTCCCTTTTTCAATATTTTGACATAATTTACAAGGGATATACAGCCTTCACTGGCCCCGCCTGGCTTCAGTATGATCAGTTCAGGATGCGGGCTGCCATGAACCCGTCCCTGCGTTGGGATCAGATCCACCCCCATCTTTGGTTACAGGTTATGGCCTCCTCTAGGCCCAACACAGGGGATCACTCCCACAGTGGCCACCTTGTCCACCATGTGGCCACCCCCACTAGTTCCCACCTTCAGGCGGGGCAGGCAGTTCAACCCCACCAGATCTGCTGGGAATTTGGGGCCCAAGGGGTCTGTAATTGTAAGGCATGCCAATTCCGGCATGAGTTCCCTTTGTGTGTGGGCCCGCACCCCTTCTCCACATGCTTCCACAGGAAACCCCGTAAGGGTCGCTGGAGGCAGGATGGGGGTGGACCTTGTCAGGGTCATGGAAAGGGGGCCAACACCCATAAGGTTGAGAGTGCTTGAGGTGCTGTTACATGGTTATCCCCGAAGTTCTGATAGGTTATATTTGTTGAGGGGTTTTTCGCAGGGTTTTCACATTCCTTACCAAGGCGAGAGGTCTCCCTTCATGGCCCATAACTTACAATCCATATGGGGTATGGAGCACGTGGTTCGGAAAAAGGTTGAGAAGGAGGTGAAGGAGGGCAGGGTCCTGGGACCTTTTCCTTTCCTGCCCGTTCCTAATCTTCATGTGTCCCCATTGGGAATTGTGCCCAAGAAGGCCCCAGGGGAGTTTCGGCTTATCCACCATCTCTCTTATCCCAAGGGCAGTTCAGTTAATGATGCCATTCCTAAGGCTTTGTGTTCTGTCAGGTACACTTCTTTCAATCAGGCCATTTGCATTGTGCGTCACTGTGGTAAGGGAGCAGAGATGGCAAAATGCAACATTAAGTCTGTGTTTCGCCTCCTCCCAGTGCACCTGGAGGACTTTGAACTGCTGGGTTTTTGCTTCGAGGGCCATTACTATTTAGATTGAACTCTACCTACGGGCTGCTCTGTTTCTTGTGCCGCTTTTGAGTGATTCAGCTCCTTTTTGGAGTGGGCTCTCTGTGCTCGCACCGGATATAGCACAGTGGCTCATTACGTAGATGACTTCCTGTTTGTAGATCCCCTGGGGTCAGGAAGATGTGAGCAGCTGCTGGGTGCTTTTATGACTTTAGCGAGCGAGTTAGGTGTGCCTTTGGCACAGGAAAAGACTGAAGGTCCAACCTGGAGTTTCTTGCTTCTTTCTTGGCTGGAGTTTCTTGGCTGGGGTTTCTTGCTTCTTTCAATGGTATTTCATTTTAGAGGGAGGATCTCAAGTTAGAGGCAGAGCTTCAGGTCCATTCGGACGCTGCAGGATCATCTGGTTTGGGGGTTTATTTCCGCAGGAACTGGTGCACTGTGGTGTGGCCAGTGGCCTGGGTAGCGGAGGGTCTGATGTCTGACCTTACTTTTTTGGAGTTTTTTCCTATCCTGGTTGCAGTTCACATATGGGGTGAAGAGTTGACCAACTGGCTCCTCCCTTTGAGCCTAGCAGCTCAGGGGATGGAGCTATGGGGTGGTCCTGCAATGGCTAGCCAGCCAGGTGGGAGCCACTGCTGATGGCTCCCGCTTGGGGCAGTGTGGCTCACCCTATACCATGAGGTAAGGGAGGGGTCTTAGACCCCTGGCCTTGACCATACCGCATAACTGTGTTGCCCTTGCCATTTTTGTTCCAGTTAAAGTTGTCAGTTAATAAAGTGGCCCAATGGTTAAACCCATCATCTGTGTCTGCCTCGTAATTATGGCTTGGGGGGCAAATGAGAATTGAGAACTATGAGTAGAGTAACTTGTTTATTTAAAGGGCTTTTTTAATTTCAAAAGCCAAAAAAAAAATTAGAAAACCATAAATGGTGTTAGATCTCTTTTTATTTTGAAACAACTCTCCCTGAACAAAAAATTATAGACAATAATTACAATATTACAAATACAAAATTTAAAGCTTGCTGATATAGCAATTACTTAATTAACACTCGGTCTTGGTTATTTACTCATTCCCATTATTCTATTTAATGTAAAAGTGGGGCACAATTGTACAGATTGTCATATTTAATTGCTTCCTGCAAAATTCAAAAACAGATTTCCAGCTATCAGAAAAAAACAACACTTTTAAAATATGTCTGTCTCTTTGTTGAACTAGTTGTGGCATTTTTGATACCCCATAGTTTTTGAATTCAAGATTTGATTGTGAGATTTTACTAATTTTCCAGTTTTTTGCTAATAGCAAGTTTGCAGCTGTAGTCATGTCAAGAATCATCCTTATACTGATTTTTGGACTATATGCATTAACTAGTCCTAGTAATACTACCTTGGGATCTGAAGTCTGTAATATGATACATTTTGGTAAGAATCTCAGCCCAGAATGTTTTCACCCCTGCAAACGTGTATAAGAATTGTGAACTATGAGTGGGGTAACCTCCTAACTAGAATCGAAAAAGAAGCTAGGGGGTGTTTATGAGTCTGTCTACATGTGTATATACAATCATACATACAAATACCCTCTTGGGTAACCATACCTGTCTTAAAATGGGATCTGAACAGCTTCTTTAGAGTGCAAGATACTAAAAGTAATGAATGCATTAGATACCATGAAAAACACACCTGAAAAACTGGCCACTCTCTGGTGGCTATTGAACTTTCTTCCACCAGTCAATCTGTGTTTACAATGCTCAATACAACCAGCAGATTTTAATTGCATTAACTTTGCAGCACCAGAGGTGGCATAACTTTCATGCGAGCTAATTAGATTTGCTCAATTTAAACAGACACATTAATGCAGCTCAGCAAGGCTCAATTAAATCTGTTTTCAAAGCAAAATCACAATGTGAAGCATTCTGGGTAATGTGATGCAAATTGCCATATTGGCAGAGAAGTTGAGTGAGTTGTTAGTGATGCCTATTGGCACAAAAGTAACTTTTTGCAGTCAGATTGCTAAGGCAAAAACAGCAAGACATTACTGGCCCACTTGCTTCTTGTGGCTTTCCAGGCTGATGCTGGTGTCTTCCAAAGCCATGAAAGTTGATTTGTAACTTTATTTAGAAGATTGATGCATCCTCCAACGTTGCCTAACTTTTGCGCCTACTGAGTCACAGCAGAACATTCTGACATGAGAAGATTTTAAAATAGTTGTCTTTTCTTGGTGCTTTAACTTCTACTCAGCTTGAAGTAATTTGTACAGATCTTTATTTTTTATTTATTTAAAAATTTGTTATATACTTAGTTCCTGGCTACACGGGGCAGCCAGAGTAAAGGGGAGCTTGGGGTAGAATACAATAGACCACTGGGATCCTGGCCATCACCTATCAGGACGCGAGGAGTGTGTAATAGCTTATTGTTGGGAGTAGGTGTGTTTGGGGTGTGCCGTTTGATGGGAATATAAACAGGGCTGCGGCCCTGATAGGGTTGTATTTAGTTTGAGTTACGCACAATAAATTATGAGCTGATCACTACTTGTGTGTTGAACCCAGTATATTTCAAAATTTATATCCTGCTGTTCTACCAATTGGTCTTTAAGGTAATTTGCATACATATGTTAAAAAAGTACAAGAAACATCAAAATCTGATTTAGGAAAGCTAGGCTTAATAGAAAAGCACAAACAGAAAGAATAGCAGCAAAACAGATAGCAACTAAAGGCAGTTAAGCAATGCAATATTCTACCTACACCTTATTAAAATAAGACTTTAGACCTGGCACCTAAAAAAGATGGAGAGTAACTGTCAGGTGAGTTGCTGGGGGAGAAGATTCCTTAATTGGAATACAAAACTTATTCTGTCCCTGGTGGTCATTTTCCTAAACTCAGGACGCCCAGAATGGGGCCCAGTTAATACCTTGAATCTTGTTTACTGCAGGGAACAGTGATGTAACTTGGGAACAGTCGAGGCAAACTCAACTTTTTAATGAAGTACAAACAGGTTCTGAACCAGAAACTCAAAAGGGAGGCTGACAAAAGTAGCAGAAAGTTTCTTGTCTAGACTTTTTCATGTTGTGCTAGCTTTCCAGTAACAGAAAGTAATTATGCGGGAGAACTTTGAAAAATGTCTCTCTTGCCTGCCATCTGAAACAGTACAGTCAATTCTACCACCTCAGCTCTCTGCCACCTCATTCTGTCATGTGTGTAGGTGCCCATCCTCCCTGCCACAGCAGGTTCAGGGCAGCTCACATCATTATTACTGGTAAAACAACTTCTCAATTAAAATTACAATAAATTAAGTCTAAAAACAATACATAAAGTGGTAGCAATTTACCACATTATTTTGAATTTACCACATTCTTTTGATAATTCAGTTTAACATACTGTAAAATTTAATCATATTTAGGCCTTTCTGCAGCTATTTGTATCTGTCATTTCCTGACCCAACAAGTGGAATTCCACGCATGAATGCCAGGGATTGGCTTGCCTTAGCCACCATTGGAGACAAGGAAGGCATGAGGCTTAATTGGGTAGCCATATCTGAAGCAGCCAATTGGGAAGTGGAATTTTGCCACTTATATTGCGGCCATGCATCTTTTGTGTAGGCTTTCCTGCTGGCTGCTGAAAAGGGTGGTCACACATGTGAAGGCTGCTGAGCTTTAAGCTTTGTTCAGTCTCCATGAGAGTTGCATGCAGCAGGAGTGTGATCAGAGAGAGTGTATTGTAATGTCTTGGGATGATTACATGAATCACCTCATAGGACTCCCATGTTAAGCTTCGAGCCAGACCAGGGCTCCTCTGAGCGAACTTCCTATTGGTCGCTTCGTAACAGCGACCAATCAGAACGATACCATTCCCTAGGAGGGAAAGACTCCCATTGGTCTTTATTCTAGCAATCTCATTGGTTGTTATTTGTAAATAGGCGTGGCTACATTAGCCCGGTTATGTTTAAAAGGAGCATAAGCTCCCACTGTTTTCTGTTCTGGTTTCTTACTGAGTTAGTGCTTGCTCGTTACTTCCAATAAAGCTGAATCACTTGCTGAATCACTGTACGAGTCCTTTGTTAGCGCGATCTAACAATTGGCGACGAGGGTGGGATGTTAGAGCAGGTAGGCAGCCCTGCGGACATCCACACTTCGGACTCGGAAGAAAGCGGGCAGAGCACAGCAGCCGATCCGGCGGAGGCGCCACCAGCTCCGGTGCCCAAGTCTCCCCCGATGGCTGGAAGCCAGAAGTTCGAGTGCTTCGAACCCTCCTCAGAAGACTGGGACTCCTACCTGTCCAGGTTCGAGTTCCATCTGGAGACCCACGACATCACCGATGAGGCGAAGAAACGAGCATGCCTCCTGAGTTCCTGCGGGAAGGGGACCTTCGACATAGCCAGGTCGTTGGTGGCCCCAACTGATATAAAGACTGTCACCTACGCTGACATCACGGAGAAGCTTAAGGCTCACTATTCTCCACAACCGTCGGAGATCGCCTGCCGGCACGCTTTTTACAAGCGGAACCAGGCCGGAGGCGAGACCATCGCAGATTTCGTGGCGGCCCTTCGCAAAGCCGCACGGCCATGTAATTTCCACAACGTGGAGGAAGCCCTCAGAGACCGTCTCGTCTGCGGTCTCAAAGATGAAAGGCTGCAACAGAGGCTGTTCGCCCGCACCACCCTGACCTGGGCAGTGGCCTACGAAGAGGCCGTGGCCGCGGAAGCAGCGGAGAAGTCCACGAAGGAGGTCCGCCAGCGGGTGGCAGAGCCCAGTATACACGCTCAACGAGACAGCGAGGGCGAAGACGCGGATGATGACGTCAACGCGGTTCGAGGCAAGCGGACCCCAGCGAAGACTACCAACGTCAAGCCTTGCTCCGGTTGTGGCGGGAAGCACCAGCGCGGCTCCTGTTGGGCTCGTGATGTCGACTGCAGAGCGTGTGGGCGGCGTGGTCATCTGGCCAGAGTCTGCAGATCAGCGAAGAAGGATCCCTCAACTAACAACCGGTCAGCGCAGAGGGGCACTCCAGTCAGCACCCAAGGCAAGACCCGTTCCTCAGCATCGGAAGCAAGCTGCCAGTTGACGGCGACCTTGTCGAGCGCATCGGCCGTAAATCGCACCAGCAGCCAGGGCAAGATCACCGTGACTCCACTCCTCGACGGCCGACCCTGTACAATGGAGGTGGACTCAGGATCGTCCGTGACGGTGATTTCTGCCGCGTCCTGGCGCCAGTTGTTCCCGAACCGAAGCCGGCGGCGGCTCCAGCCTGCGGGAACCAGAGTGTCCGACTTCCAGGGCAACCGAATTCCCTTGGCCGGACGGGACTCTGTTACTGTTGAGTATAAGGGGAAATGTGTTAAACTGTCATTCCTGATTGCAGAGGGAGACCGGGTTAACCTGCTAGGGTTAGATTGGTTTGAGCCATTGGGCATCGGTATTTCTGGGATTAACAGGATGTCTGAAAATAAATGGGGCATGCTGTACGACCTGTTCCCTGATGTATTTGCCGAAGGGTTGGGAAGGTACAAGGGCCCCCCGGTTGCGTTTGACTTAGATCCGTCAGTCAAACCTATTAGGTTGAAGTATCGGAAAGTACCTGTGTCTCTCAAACATAAGGTGGAAAAAGAGATTGACAAACTAGTTGAGCAAGGGGTTTTAGAGCCAGTACCATACAGCAAATGGGAGACCCCGATCGTAACCCCTGTCAAATCAGATGGGTCCATACGACTATGCGCCGATTACAAATGTACGATTAACAAGGCGCTGCAGCAACATTCGTACCCGGTCCCGGTAATAAGCCACATTTTGGCTTCCCTGGGGGGTGGCAAGATTTTCGCCAAATTTGACCTGGCCCAGGCATACCAGCAGTTGCCTGTCACCCCG
Organism: Gekko japonicus; assembly: GCF_001447785.1. Lineage (NCBI taxonomy): Eukaryota > Metazoa > Chordata > Lepidosauria > Squamata > Gekkonidae > Gekko > Gekko japonicus. The sequence goes on along the minus strand of NW_015175382.1, from coordinate 271,835 downwards.
GAGGCTGCCGAGGCCCAAACAATTGTAACCCACCAAGGGGCTTTTAAAGTGAACAGGCTGCAATTCGGGGTCAACGTAGCACCTGGGATTTTTCAGGGCCTCATGGAACGTCTACTAAGGGGGGTACCTGGCACAGTGCCCTATTTTGACGACGTGCTGATTGCGGGCGGGTCTGAACAGGAACTACTGGACCGGGTTAAAGAGGTCCTCAGGCGTTTTCAAAATGCCGGCCTCAGAGTTAAGCGCTCAAAATGCACGCTCGGGGTGGAAAGTGTGGACTTCCTGGGGTTTCGCATTGACGCAGAGGGAGTCCACCCCACGGATGAGAAGGTATCTGCAATCCAAAACGCCCCCAGGCCGGTGAGTAAGAAGGAGCTCCAATCCTTTTTAGGACTCCTGAATTTTTATCATGCGTTTTTACCGCATAAGGCATCAGTGGCGGCCCCTTTGCACGCGCTTTTGCACAAGGAGGCAAAATGGAAGTGGGGGCAGGCCGAGGAAAAGGCTTTTGTGGGAGTCAAGGAGCTGCTGACATCTAATGCCGTACTCACGCATTATGATGAACACAAGCTCCTGGTGTTAGCTGCTGACGCTTCACCGTTTGGAGTAGGCGCAGTTTTAAGCCATCTGATGCCTGATGGGAGCGAAGCGCCTATCGCTTTTTATTCTAGATCACTATCTGCGGCAGAGCGGAACTATGCCCAGATAGACAAGGAGGGTCTGGCGTTGGTAGCGGCTGTCAAAAAGTTCCATGATTTTATTTTTGGCAGACGATTTTTGCTGGTCACTGACCACAAGCCGCTACTGGGGATTTTTGCGCCCGATAAGCAATTGCCAAACATCATGTCCCCACGCATGCTTAGATGGGCGATATTTTTGCAGGCTTATGATTTTGACTTAGAGCACCGGCCTGGGAAAGCGATTGGGCATGCGGATGCCCTCAGCCGGTGCCCGGTGCCGGACATTGGCGCAGACCCTGCCCCCGCCTGTGAGGTCTTGGCAATTGAGGAGCTTCCTCGACCCCCGGTATCATCCAGGGACATTGCAGCACACACGGCCAAGGATAGCGTGCTGTCCCGAGTATTAAACTGGGTTTGGAGGGGGTGGCCGGTTGGAAGCGTTGAACCGGAGTTCGGCCCTTACAAAAGCCGTCAAAATGAACTATCCATTTCTAAGGGCTGTGTATTATGGGGGAACAGGGTGGTGGTTCCTGACAAACTCAGGACGAGAGTGTTAGAGTCGCTGCACGAGGGTCACCCCGGTATGGTACACACCAAAGCGTTGGCCAGAGGGTATGTCTGGTGGCCGGGGCTGGACAAAGAGATCGAAGAATGGGTACGAGGGTGTCCCAAATGCCAGCAAGTCAGACCCGATCCCCCACAAGCTACACCCCAAGGCTGGGAGTCATCTGGTAAACCCTGGGCCAGATTGCATATAGATTTTGCTGGCCCTCTCCAAGGGCAAATGTTCCTAATTGTGGTGGACGCTATGTCCAAATGGCTGGAGGTCGTGCATATGAAATCGACCACATCACTTGCTGTGATCCATGCGCTCCGCCGACTTTTTGCCACCCACGGGTTGCCTGACGTCATCGTCAGTGACAACGGGCCTCAATTTGTGTCTGAGGAATTTAGGCTCTTCCTCACGAGTAATGGCATACGCCAAATGACTTCGGCCCCTTTCCATCCGGCATCTAATGGCCAAGCCGAACGGATGGTCAGGACGGCCAAAGAGGCCCTGGGTAAAATGGACGAAGGGGACTGGAGCCAGAGGCTGGGCTCCTTTCTTTTGCTGCAGCACACCACCCCCTGTAGTGCTACAGGCCGTAGTCCGGCCGAATTGTTAATGGGGCGGAGACTCACGACCCGTTTGAACCGTATGCACCCAGACCTATCAGAAGATCAGTCCGAGCGTACCACTGCGCAACCGAAGGTGCGCATGTTTGAAAAAGGGGACAAGGTTTTCGCACGAAATTATGCAAACGGGCACTTGTGGCTTCCTGGGGTTATATCCGACTCTGTGGGTACTCGAATGTATGTGGTGCAGTTAGCTGACGGTCGAATATGGCGGCGCCACATAGATCAGTTAAGGAGACGTTGGGCTAGGGACAGCGCTGACTCTCCGACGGCTGAATCCCCTGATGTCGAGTGGACACCCCCAGAGCAGGCGGTGAGTACCGAAAGGCCCGGTACTGTCCCCGAGTCAGGGCAGAACCCTGTGTGCGGGGCTGAAATCCCAGTCGAGTCTGTGCCTGATCCAGGCTGTAGTGGACCCCACTCTGACCCACAACCTTGTCTGCCCGTGGAGCCTGCACCGCTCCGCAGGTCCCAGCGTTCGCGGCAAATGCCGACTTATCTGAAGGACTATGAGTGTAAATACTGTTGGAATAACTGATGTACAAAGGGTGTATGTATGTATGTAAATAATAAAACAAATGGGATGATGGCTTAACTTAGGGGGGAGGAATTGTAATGTCTTGGGATGATTACATGAATCACCTCATAGGACTCCCATGTTAAGCTTCGAGCCAGACCAGGGCTCCTCTGAGCGAACTTCCTATTGGTCGCTTCGTAACAGCGACCAATCAGAACGATACCATTCCCTAGGAGGGAAAGACTCCCATTGGTCTTTATTCTAGCAATCTCATTGGTTGTTATTTGTAAATAGGCGTGGCTACATTAGCCCGGTTATGTTTAAAAGGAGCATAAGCTCCCACTGTTTTCTGTTCTGGTTTCTTACTGAGTTAGTGCTTGCTCGTTACTTCCAATAAAGCTGAATCACTTGCTGAATCACTGTACGAGTCCTTTGTTAGCGCGATCTAACATGTATTGTGTTGAGTGTTTTTTGAAGCAGTTATTTTCTGATTGTAAGAAGAAGGCTTCAGAGAAAAATTGGGTACATTGCAAACTCTCACTCCATACTTGTGTAAATTAATAAGGTAGGAAATTAGTGATGTTGAAAGCTGAGAAAAACCAAGAGAGAAAAAAATTGAGTACATTGAAAATCAATGGTGTCATTTCTCTTCAGGTGCAGACCCAATCAGAGGAAGCAAGTACTTAATAGAATTACAGAATATCAGTTCTCTCAACAAACAAAGAAAAAAGAAAAAAAGAAAAAAGATTCTTAATTATACTGTATTTCAGCTAAACAAAGTCAGTAAGTGCTCGATCTAGCCCTTATTGCCGGAGTTCAGTCTTGCTTCAAATTGGCTAAGCTCAAACATACCGCGAAACCATAACTGGGGGGGGAGCCTCCCACCAACAAACCAAACCTTAAAGATTGTCAGGCAAACATTAAAGAGGAACAAAAGAAAAGAAAAAAAAAACTTTCTTTCCTGTAAAGTGTTGGCTACTCACAGTCCGTTAAAATAGCATCATGTTGACTCGGTTTCTAACCCCCCCCCCCTTACTCTGGAAGTGACAGTTCAGACACTACCACGTCTCTTCTTCTGCAGAGTGCTGTGGGCAAACTGAACCAAAAACGGCACCTGCCGCTGTGGGACACAGTAGTCTGGTAGAGCCCCTTGCCCTGGACCTTCTTTCCAATGGACCAGAGGGGTTTAAAACCCCTTTTTTGTGCGGAGAAGCTGGAGGGGCTGGGGAGCGATCCTCAGCCATTTCCGTCATACCGCGCTGCAACCTGGAAGTCCCTTGAATTTTCTTAAAATCTTGAGGTACTAAAGATCAGTTACTTATTAATAAAATGAACTTACAAAATTGTCAAAGGTGGGAAACCAACCTGAAAGTGGCAGGGAGCAGAAAGCAGGGGTCATGAACCTATATGAACTGATTTGGGTCACAAACCAACCTTCCAGTATATATAGGTTCATGGTTCGGTTTGTGGTTCAGCCATGAACCATGAACTGAACTGAACTGCAAAAATGCAGTTTGTGCCCATCCCTCCTGGGTACCTCTTTCTATATTGTGTGCAGGTGATGATAACTGAGGCCAGCAGAAGATGCAGGCAGATTTTGAAGTCAGGGTAAGCCTGTCCAAAAAAGGCAGCCTGGCACAGCCCACCCATTTAAATATGTTAGCATTTTAATTATATTGTGTAAATCTGCATACTTGATTATTTAAATAAACTACTTAAACTCAATACTGTTGTCTCATGTTCATTGGGGGAGTGCCTGGAGCAAATGTAAAAAATAATGTTTTGTGCAAAGGAATACATTTTATGAACATTTTCAAATGCACATACCCTAACAATGCAATCTCTGATTTTGCTTGTCATAGATATATACATCAGATTTTCCTGTAATAACTGAAATACTGTGGAGCACTTCCAAGAGGAAAAAAATGCAAATGAGAATTACACATAGAACATATCCCAACCAATTAGCAAGAATGGTACATAAGAACATAAGAGAAGCCAATGTTGGATCAGGCCAATGGCCCATCCAGTCCAACACTCTGTCACACAGTGGCCAAAAATACCAGGTTGCATCAGGAGGTCCAGCAGTGGGGCCAGGACACTAGAAGCCCTCCCACTGTCCCCCCCCCAAGCACCAAGAATGTAGTTCATCACCTGCCCCAGCCTGTGAGTTCCTATCTATACCTTGTGGCTAATAGCCCCTTTTGGACTTCTGCTCCATTATGTTTATCTAATTCCCTCTTGAAGCTGTCCATGCTTGTAGCCACCACAACCTCCTATTGCAGTAAATTCCTTTTATCTGTTTTAACCTGACTGCTCAGCAATTTCATTGAGTGCCCACGAGTTCTTGTATTGTGAGAAAGGGAGAAAAGTACTTCTTTCTCAACTTCCTAGGTCCCATGCATAATGTTATAAACGTCAGTCATGTCACCCCTCAGCCGTCATTTCTCCAAGCTAAAGTGCCCCAAGCGTTTTAACCTTTCTTCATAGGGAAAGTGTTCCAACCCGTTTATCATTCTAGTTGCCATTTTCTGAACTTTTTCCAATGCTATCATATCCTTTTTGAGGTGACCAGAACTGTACACAGTATTCCAAATGAGGTTGCACCATTGTTATATACGCGGGCATTATGATACTGGCTGATTTGTTTTCAATTCCCTTCCTAATAATCCCCAGCATAGTGTTGGCTTTCTTAAATTCCATAGAGCCAGTTTGGTGTAGTGGTTAAGTGCGCGGACTCTAATCTGGGAGAACCGGGTTTGATTCCCCACTCCTCCACTTGCACCTGGCTGGATGACCTTGGGCAAGCCGTAGTTCTGATAAGAGCTGTTCTTGAAAAAGAGCAGTTTCTGTCAGAGCTCTCTCAGCCCCACCTACCTCACAGGGTGTCTGTTGTGGGGAGGGGAAGGGAAAGGAGTTTGTAAGCCGCTCTGAGACACCTTTGGTTTGTAAAGGGCGGGGTATAAATCCAATCTCCTCCTCCTCCTCCTCTTCTTCTTCTTCTTGCAGTTGCACACTGTGTATACATTTTCATTGAGTTATCTGCTATGACTCCAAGATCTCTCTCTTAGTCAGTCTTTCCCAGTTCGGACCCCATCAATGTGTATTTGTATTTAGGATTTTTGGCTCCAATGTGCATCACTTTGCACTTGGCCACATTGAACTCCATTTGCTATGTTGATGGCCACTCAGCCATCCTCAACAGATCCCTTTGGAGGGCCTCACAATCCCCCCTGGTTCTCACCACCCTGAACAACTTTGTGTCATCTGCAAATTTAGCCACTTCACTGCTTAGTCCAAACTCCAAATCATTAATAAACAAGTTAAAAAACATCGGACCGAGTACTGATCCCTGTGGTACCCCACTGCTTACCACCCTCAACTGAGAAAATTGCCCATTTATACTCACTCTCTGTTTCCTATTAATTAGCCAGTTTTTGATCCATAAGAGTACAATTCCTAACATTTATTTTGGAAAAGACAAACATATAATAGAAGATACAAGGATTCCTTTAGGATTTATTACTGTGATAATTTTCATTTGTCGTTTCTAGATTCAACAGTTGCATGAATGCCAACACAAAATATATCTCTTTTGTTAAATATACACTTGAGATTCTCTAAGGACCGCAATAATAGTTTTTGGATAATTTGCTATGTATGTGATAATATAAAGCAAGGCTCATCTGTGCAGACTCATTCTCTGATAAACTGATTTAAATAGTTATCTTTTATGCAGTTTTATGACATTTTGTTTAGTATTAATTTGTGTTTTGAAATTCATAGCTTAGCAAATGTCTCATGGCCTCCAGATGACCTAACTATCTCATAAAATGATGTAACAAAAAAGCCATAAATTTTATACCAATATAGTTTTGGAAAATTGGATGTTTAGAAATTATTGTAATGAGTTCCAGCATAATGATATGCTGTAATTTTGCAAACACTTCATATTAAATACTATCAAAATGAGGTTTATCTTGGAAACAAGTAAGATTAAAAAAGTACTTCAAAGTGTTAAAGAAAACTCACATGTTCAGTCCTTCATTGTTGATCACTTACACTTGGGAGTAATATTGTTGCTTTCTAGGGAGACCTCAGTGGAAGTTTTATGTAAGCCAATGCAAGCCGTTGAACTGTTATTATTCAGTCACCCTTGGAGAGCAAGATTTTTAAATGTCTTGGGAAGCAGAGCTATGTTTTCCCATAAACCTACATAGTTAAATATATATAGAACTAACTTGGTCAGGGTATCATTCATAGGGAGTGGAGGATGGAGTTGCTAAGATGATAAAGAGCTTTGAATAACTGACTCTCTATTGTTCTGCTTTTATCCTGCTTGTTTTACATGAAGAAGCTTGAGGTGGGGTATACTGGGTTCCTCCCAACACCAAACACTGAGGTCCAGGATCAGTCCCTAAGCTAGAAACCTGATCTTTCAGGTTTCTCATTCCTTAGCATTTCTCTTTCCCTTTGATCATGCTTTTTACTGGCATTACACAGAACACATACTTTAAAAAAAAAGAATGCTGAGGAGGAAGACTTAGAAAATGAATGTGGTATTTGCAAGTGCAGACACTGGTGCAGTGTTCAGTGAAGAAGACTTGCATTCTTCTGAGGTGACCAGACTCACTGGGGAAAAAGCATAATGCTAGGAAAAGTTGAAGGTCGGAAGATCCAGCATGAGACAGATTGACTCAATCAAGGAAGCCAGGGCCCTCAGTTTGCAAGATCTTAGCAAGGCTGTTAACAATAGGATGTTTTGGAAGTCATTAATTCATTGGGTTTCTGCAAGTAATTTGACAGCATTATACTCTCTCTCTCTCTCCCTCTCCCTCTCCGTCTCCAACACACACACACACACACACACTTACTTTATCATTACTAGGAAGGCCGTTGATATGTATCACTATTCTGTGTTTTCCTCCAGCATTCCAGTGTCTTCTGGGAAAGAGTTACTAAAAAGTCTGAAGATTATGGAATTGGCATCAGTCTGTTTGGGGTACAGAATGATTCGTGGCCTGCTAAAGCAAGAAAATGGATCCCATTCTTGACAATGGTTATTTCAGACACTCCCTGGATCAGGAACAGGAACTGAAGGCAGCAGCAGGAAGGAAGTGTTATTCAAAATAGGAAGAACTTGCCATGTCACAAATGAAATGATTGTCACCATCTCAGCTCTTTAACACAATGCGGCTCTGTTCCATTACTCATGTTTTGCCATGACATCTGCTTTCCACAGTTCTTGTCATTATAGATATTGCCACTAGCTCTCTTTTTGTCTGGGACGGTTCTGGTATCCTCAAAACAAGTTATTACATTTTTGAGTGGAGACAGATGTGATGGCTTAGAGACAAGACATATTTAATAATTGTTATCAAAAACAAGGACACCTTGAGAAAAAGTACATCATCATGTGGAGAAGTACTATACTGACCAGGTGCATCAGTTCTGATGGACTGCTTAAAGCTGATATGTGTTGAGTTCAATATGTACTCTTAACAACCAACATTGCCAGTATATGATGGTGTCAGCTACGCTGCCATGGGGGTTGGGGAGCTCAGTCTGTGTCTGGTTAATTGCTACTGCATTGCTTTCTGTGCTTATTCTGCTTTGCGCCGAAATGCTTATCTATACAGATGTGCAGGAGGGAGTTGTATTGTCTGGATTTCTCCTACGTGTTGTGGGAGAGTGTCGGTTCTCAGCTTTAGCTACCTAACGGTCTCTGAGCTTTATCCCGCGCATGGGAGGATTCCTAATTGGCCAGTGCTATGGGTGTGTGTGTGTGCATACAAATACCCTATATCCTATTATGCCCATAGGGCCGCCGCCATTCTTAACAGTGCTTATGTTACTGCATCTATAGCTCTGCAATAAAAGTATTACCGTTCCTGAATGCGTGTACTTCGTTGTTGGCTGTGGGTTCTGACAGATGGTAAGGCAGAAAATCAGCACAGGCTGACCAATAAAATGTGCCTACCACATATCTTAACAGGCTGCATGAATACTTTCACCAACAAAAGAAGTAAAGCACATTAATGAGTAAGTCTTGTTAAGGGTTTATTATTTGTAGTAATTATTGTGCAGAGATATACTAATATATTTCTTTAGATCATGGTTTTAGATGACCATGGTCTCCAGGCTTGTCCTGTGAAATGATGAGAACACCATTTTTTCAAATGAGCATGGAGAATTGCTGGTACCTCTACAGAAATGGGTGCAGAGAACAATCCACAGAGTGTTCCATTCCTAGTCTGGTAGGACACAGTCAATACATAGTCTGGCTCAATCAGCCAGGATATCAAGGCTCAGAGCCAGCCATATTAAGCATAGACATAGAGACTGTACAAAGATGCAACTAAGCTGGTGGAGGCTAGGATACTGGAAGGCAACATGTACAACAGTAGATGAGCCATCCACTTGATTCACTGGAACAGGAGCTGTTCTAAAGGAATATTATAGTAGCAACAGTAAAACCTCAAGGAGTTTTCTGATGTTCCAGGTTGCTCTATCTGTCCTCTTCTTCTTAGTAAGATGTTGATCCTGACAAGGTTCAGTACTCCTTTCCTCTCCGGAACATGGCTAAAAGATGGGATCGGTGGCATGGGGTGCGTGTCAAAAACAGAACACATGATGAAGGAAGGTAGTTCCAGCCTAGGATCAGCACAGGGATAGTACATAAACACCTAGTTTCTTTAAATGAAACTAAGTCCTCAGGGCCAGATGAACTGCATCCAAGGGTACTAAAAGAACTTGCAGATGTAATTTCCATTATTTTTTGAAAATTCATGGAGAACAAGTGAGGTGCCAGAAGATTTGAGGTGGGCAAATGTTGACCACATCTTCAAGAAGGGGGAAAAGGAGGATCTGGGTAATTACTGACCCATCAGCTTGATGTCTATACTTAGGAAAGTTTTAGAACAAAGCATCAAACAGACAGTTCTTGAGCATTTAGAAAGGATGGCTGTGATTACTAAGAACCAGCATGGGTTTCTCAAGGACTAGTCATGTCAGACTAACCTTATCTTTTTTTTGAGAAAGTTACTACCTTGCTGGATCAGGGGAATGCCGTAGACATAGTTTATCTTGATAAGGTTCCACATAATATAGTTGACAAATTGGAAAAATGTGGTTTGAATCCAATTACTGTTAGGTGAATCTGTAACTGGTTGACAGATCACACCCAAAGAGTGCTTGTGAATGGTTCGTCATCCTCTTGGAGAGGAGTGACAAGTGGAGTGCCTCAAGGATCTGTCCTGGGACCTGTTTGGTTCAACATCTTTATCAATGATTTGGATGAAGGGATACAGGGAACGCTTACTAAATTTGCAGATGATACTAAATTGGGAGGGGTAGCAAATACGGTAGAAGACAGAGTCAGGGCTAACTGGGCTAAAACTGGGCTAACAGGAAAACTGGGCTAAAAATAAAATGAATTTCAACAGGGATAAATGTAAAGTTCTGCATTTAGGTAGGAAAAATCAAATGCATAATTATAGGTTGGGGGAGACTTGTCTTGGCAGTAGTATGTGCAAAAAGGATCTAGGGGTCTTAGTAGACCATACACTGAACATGAGTCAGCAGTGTGATGTGGTAGCTAAAAAGGCAAATATGATTTTGGGTTGTATCAACAGAAGTATAGTGTCCAGATCAGGTGAAGTGATGGTATCGCTTTACTCTGCTCTGGTTAGACCTCCCCTAGAGTATTGTGTTCAGTTTGGGGCACCACAATTTAAGAAGGATATAGACAAGCTGGAACATATCCAGAGGAGGGCAATGAAGATAGTGAGGGGTGTGGAGACCAACTCCTCCGAGGAAAGGTGTTTTTTAAAAAAGAAATGTATTAATTTATATAAAGAAGAGGGGGAAGGGGGAAGAGGGAGAGAGAGAAAAGGATAAAAGTATACAAAATTCCAATTTAGACTCGAGTGCCGCATGACAGAGTGAGCTCTCGTCTCTGGCCTCAGCTCCTGCCAACCTAGCAGTTTAAAAGCAAGAAATTGCAAGTAGATAAATAGGTATGGCTTCGGTGGGAAGGTAACAGCGTTCTGTGCGCCTTGGCATCTAGTCATGCTGGCCACATGACTATGGAAACATCTTTGGATAGCGCTAGCTTGGAAATGGAGATGAGCACCGCATCCCTAGAGTTGGATTCAACTGGCTTTAGAGCAAGGGAAACCTTTCCCTTTACGCATATCTTATCATTACAATTTCACAGCTATTTCATCTATCTTTGTTATTATTCTTCACTATCTTGTTTTCTCAAAATCTGAGTTTTAACCAGTCATAAAATGCCCTCCAGGGTCTCATACATTCTTTTCCCATTTTTCCTTTTTTTGGGGGGGGGGCTCCCCATAGGGGATTTTTTTTTATTTGCACTTTCTAAAAACTACAATGAAAAATAGGAAGGTGATCTACAATCTAAGGGAGAAAGTAAAGCAAACCCGCTAAAACCCCAAGAGAAGTTGATCATACATAATGCTTTTAAAATTAGCTTCTAGCTTAAAGTTTGATTAAAGTTCATTGTATGTGGTCAATCTTCATCCAATAATCAAAACAATATAAATTGCCTACACATTTGATTTAATAAAGAACAATACAAGAATCAATTAGTACTCATGTGACTTTCTAGAAATAATAACAACTCAGTATCTATCCTTTTTCTTTCTCAATTGATAAGTTTTTTGGGGAGGCTGCAGCTCCAAGATTCAAATCTGAGTCCTCATCGGAAGACACCACTTCTCCATCTTCATCGCTCTTCTTGGTGCTATCATCTTTCTTCTTGTCTTCTTTACCTGCTGGACAATTATAACGTTGCAAAAACTCCATTGCCTTTTCTGTAGTGTCGATTTTTTAATTCTTATCCTTAAATTTGAAGATTATGCCTTCGGGCACATTCCATCTGTAGGATATGTTATTTTTCTGTAAGTATAATACCAAGTCTTTATATTTCTTTATTTTCTTCATTATTTCAAACGGAATGTCCTTCATGATTTTAATTTCTTTGTCCTTAATCTTCAAGGGAGTTCCACTTTATTATTATTATTATTATTATTATTATTATTATTATTAACAAATTCAGGGGGATGGGAACCCTACCAGATACCCTCCGAAGGCTTTTTTCCACAGATGTTCTTGCTTCTCCTTCCATCTTTTTTCCGGGTGGTCACATGCCACATCGCGCAGTTCTTTCTTAGAGGAGGACTTCAGTTAGCTGGCTTCCACAGCAGCCCCTGCTGGCTTGTCGGGCTTGCTGCACGCAGGCGATGGGGATTACGTCCTTCCAGCTCCAATCTCTCCAATGATGCCATGCCGCTGCTGACCTCCGACCAGTCGTTGTTCCGGGGGGCCGTCTTTTTGCCGCTGCTTCTGCCACTGTTTCGCTGCCATTGTTGTTACCGGTGCTGCTATTTTCTCTCTGGAGCCACAGTTCTTCCGCTTCTTCTAGGGGAGGGTACCCCCCTGACCAACTAAGGCCAGGTACCCATTTATCTACTCACCATATAGGGCTTTCGAACAGCTGGGTTGGCTGAAGCTGGGACTAAGCTCGGGAGCTTACCCCGACCGCGGTGGGATTCGAACAGCCAGATAGCAGTTCGAGATAGTTACACTTTGCAGGTGTTAATCACCTGCGCCACTTGTAGCTTTAGGGATTTGATCTCTCACTTGTCTTCTGGAGAATCTCACCATCACTTCCCCAGGCAGATTATTCCTTCTTGTATATTCAGAATATGATCTATAGATCATATCTATTTCGTTTTGTATCTGCTTTAATATCTGCTAACGGGGCAATAGCATCACACATCATCTGCTTTAGATCCTCCTCTTTCTCTTGAGGAACTCCTTGAAATCTTAGAACATAGGTTGCTCTTTCCATTTGTAGCTTCCACAAATGAGACTCGTCAGCTAGTCTCTTTTTCCCCATCACCTGCAGTTGTTTTTTCAGCTTCTTGGTATTGGCATCCACTTCTTTAAGCTCTTGTTCTGATTTCTCCATTTTTTTCACAGTCTCATTAAGTTGTGCTTGTTGTGCATCCAGCTTTTGGTGCAATGCCATGACTTGTTCCAGCAGGGGTCGCAATGCCTCAGTCAGCATCCTTTGGAGATCAGCAGTTGTGTCCTGTCTAGGGGCAGAACTCACTGGGCTGGCACTTCCGGAGGGAGGTCTCAGTTTCGACTGCTTGTCCTTCTCCTCCTTCTTGAGAGGCACCATGTTTGAGATTGTTTACTTTTGTTTAAAGTTACTAAAGTCTCTAGAAACCTTCAAAAAGTCGGGTAAGTTCTTGTATGTCCTTTTTTTGAGTCTGCCTTGTTTCTCTAGCCCGCCCCCCCTTTAATTTACTACCAAAAGTTAATTTGTTTTCTTGTCGGGAGAGTGTTCCCTCCCCCCCTTCGCTTCTAAAGGGGAGGCTTTCAGCTAATTTTCAGGCGTTTCACTTAGACTTTTGACTTACAGTTCAATGATGGGATCGCTTTAATATAGAATTCCGCTGGATCACTGCTTGTTCCAGTGTGCTGCTCTTAGTCCCATTCGAGAGCTCTGCCGGGGGGAGAGGTGAACTTAATCCCCATGGCTAGGAACTCATTCGCAGAGCTCCTGGGGGTTGCAGATAATCACGCCCCCTCCCTTCTGTGAGCTCACGGTCCACTTCCTTGGGAGCAACCGAGGACCGCGGCTGCCATCAGAAGTGCCAACACTGGAAAAACTTCAATTTTTCCTTTTAATATGTTTGTCAACTTGTCCATTTCAGCACATTCCATAATCTTTAATTTCATGAAGCATTGGTCCGTGTCATTGCAAATAGGATTCTAGCAGCTGTTATAACATGTAAAATAAATTATCTATGATTCTGATCTAACTCATCTGGTAGACAATTTAATAAAAATATTTCTGGCTTAAAAGGTATTGTGATGTTCAAGATTGATTGTAAGCAGGTATGCACTTCAATCCAGAATTTATGAACCTTTTTACATGTCCACCACATATGATAATACGAGCCAATATGGTTATTACATTTCCAACACATATTACTCATTTTTTTTTACATTTTAGCTAACCTATTTGGGGTTAGATGCCATGTATAAAACATTTTATATAGGTTTTCTTTGCATGCAACAGATTTAGTAAACTTAATATTTACTTTCCATATTTTACTCCACTGTAACAGATCTATGTTATGACCCACATTTTGCATCCATCTAACCACACATTCTTTAACTATTTAATCCTGCATTTTCAATTGCATCAACATGCAACAACAAGGTTGAAGGAGCTGAGTATGTTTAACCGGGAGAGGAGATGACTGAGAGGTGATATGATAACCATCTTCAAGTACTTGAAGGGCTGTCATATAGAGGATGGTACGAGGTTGTTTTCTGTCAGACCAGAACCAATGGGTTAAAATTAAATCAGAAGAGGTTTTGGCTAAACATTAGGAAGAATTTCCTGACAGTTAGAGTGGTTCCTCAATGGATTCCTCCTCTTATAGAGAATTTGGGATCCTCTCCAAGTTGCAAAAGGCTTGCATCTTCCTATGCTGCTTATCTCCTTTGGAAAAGAAGTTTTGGAGCCTAGACTATTTTTTTCTATTTTTTTCACCACAACGTAACAATTTGGTGTTGTCCATCTGAACTTTGAAGTTTCAAGTCTCCCGAAGGCAAAACTCTAGTTTGACTCAGGATTATCAATGTTGTTATGCTTATGGTCGCTGGACAGAGCTGCTGATTATAAATAAACATTGTACCTTGCTGCTTTCGGCTAATTATAACTACCAATTTTAGGTTTCAAGGGTGAAGAGTTTATTGAGAAGTCTGTACATTTAATCACTCCTTTTCATAAAAATGCTTTCCTTAGGAATTGTGCCAGTTTGGCAACTTGCTATATAACTAAAGGAGAGTTATTTCCCAGTAATGGGAAAGAGACCATTTAAGAGGGTACGTGATTCAGGCGGATTAAGTCCGCCTCCAGTTTGTAAGCAGACAAAATTGGATAATTTTTTTTACCAAAAACCGATTCGCTCCTCTGGTAAATGATGTACCTGAAAACCAATTTGGTGAGTGGAGTGATTTGACTACCTGCCTTCAAGAGGATAATGAGGCTAATAAAGACAAACTCAGAGCTAATGATAATGATACTATATTAAATGACCTCTCCCAGTTGACTGCTAAAACCCTGGATCTAATTCTTAGAAGAATAAGTCATATTGACTCTAAAATCGAGCAATTGTTACAGAGGATGTCAAAACATCTTGGTGCTCTCTCTAATCCTGCTGGTAAAATTGACTGCAAACAAAATTCTAATTCATTAAAGGGTGTGACCAAAAAGGTGACTAAGCAGCAGTCTGTGGATGGGACACCACAATACCAGCTACAGCCATGCAAAGTGTGTATCACTGTGTGCAGATTCAGAGGGCAGATGCTTCCTTGGAGCTCCAAACAGCAGGTGAAAGACCATTTAAGAGCCTTTACGGGGCTGAAATTCTCTTCAATTTACTTAGTCTCAATAGAGTCTCTTCATAGCCCAAATCAAGCCCAAAGAATTCTTCTTACTTTCGATAGCTCCAGAATTCTCACAATGCTGCTCTGTCAGAAATCTTTTCTACACTCAAAACGGGTATTTCCAGCCTGAGCCTTTGACAATCTAGTTTTATCTCCCCTGCTTATGAAGCCTCAAGCAACTCCAAATTCAGAACTTGGTGAAGGGTCCTCTAAAAGACGGCTTGATGCTCCCCAGAAAGATCTGATTCAGTGGACGAATTTACCTGCACATCCTAGTATGGAATTTAAACATCCTGAACATGTCTCACTTGAAAACACGACAGAAGAGGATCTCTTAAATTCCTTTTTGGGGCTCCCTTCTACAGAACAAACAGAATTCACTTCCAGATTGGAGTGTTTAAGACTTAAGCTCTTGAGTATTACAAAAGATCCCTCAACAGTAGCACCTGCTGACATTAATCAGAACAGTGAAATTTTTGATTGCCCATTTCTGTCTGAGCCGCGAGTCAAAATGCAGCCCCACAGCTTTGGGTGTGAAATTGACCAATAATATCGGGGCAAACGGCGGTGCAACATCGAGGCAGCTCTAGTGTGAAATCAGCCTTACTCTTTTCTCATCTGAATGAATGCCTTAAAAAGATAGGAAGCCTCCAGGATGTCTGTTTCACATTCAACCCCTTGAGGTTTGTTTTCCCAAATTCCTTGTTGTTGTTGTTGTTGTTGCTCTACCTGCCATGGCCCTTTCAGCAACATTCCAGTTTGGAAAGGCTACCTTGATTCCTGTCACTGTGGTGTCCATCATATTGACACCAGGTGGGGTTGGCATGTCTCTAGTGTTGCTAATAGAAAAGGAGGGGGGAGAGGAGGCAGGAATCTCTGGCATGAGAAATGAGATAGGAAGTGATTCCCAGAAAGGAGGGTCCAGAAAGTTCTTTAACATCCCTCATTCTTGCAGTGCAAACCCAGCTATGGATGCTTTGAAGACCTTCCTCCTCTCCCTCCGATGTCAACATTGGGCTGCCAGACTCTGCCTCTGTACTTTTCCTAGCATTATTGCCTTTCCCACTGACTCTTGTCTTCTCTTGCTGTGTCCAAAGTATGACAGCCTCGGTTGAGTCATTTTAGCTTCTTGAGAGAGTTCAGGCTTGCAGTGATACAAACATAAATAAAATGAATAGCATATTTTTATTGACCCAATTAAGATTGGTATAAGAGGCTAGCCCTAGATTAGCCTGATCTCATCAGGTCTCAGAAGCTAAGCAGGGCCAACACAGAGGCAGGCAATGGCAAACCACCTCCAAACATCTCTTGCCTTGAAAACCCTACGGAGTCACCATAAATTGGCTGTGACTTTTTTTTTTTAACCATAATATTTTATTAGATTTTAATTCAGAACATAACAAATAAATACAGGTTCTCAAACAACATTTTAACAATTTTTCATATATATGTCAGTGTGTATACAGACTTCCAATAATTGGCTGTGACTTGACAGCAAGAAAAAAAAAAGGAGGGTGGGGTGTTCTACAATTATCCACCCTGGGCACCAAACAGTCTAGGTATGCCACTAGATGGGATGCCCCAAATTGCTGAATGAATGCTACATCATCTTCTCCAGGCATCAGCATATATTCCTGGTCTTCAGTGTTCTTGCGGACACATTGATAGTTGTGGGAGTTTTGGAGGCAGATAGGACTAGTAAGGGCAGGGATTCCAATTCTGCTGGTGCCATGAGAGGAGCTTCCCCTTTTCTGCTACAAGTCCTGACTCCTCCCCTCCAGTTCTTGGGTGCAGTGCACTGCTCCTTCTTCTCTAAGTATGTCTCATGTCATTGTAGAAACCAGGAATGGGCACTGAGATCTAAAATCCAGAATGTTTAGCAGATGTATAGAATGCACATGTCATCCACTGAGGTCAGGTTGACTACAGCCTAAAACTGGAACAAATAGCCTCAGGGAAAATACAGACATAGATATCTAGAGCAGAAAAATTGCCTTAGAACATTGATTTCTTATGCAAACTTTACTATGTGATAATAACTTTACTATATTTTATAGATTTTTGACTGAATGCTCTATTTTTGGCTGTAGCTGTAAAATAAAGTTTTCATATGTGTTCGCTTCACAAAAGGCTATACCTCCAGAAGACAAAGGCAACCTTGCCTTTAAATTCTCCCACCCAGGGAGTTCATAGATTAACATCCTACTTGTCACAAACATTCCCTGCAGTTCATCAATAACAAGGTCAAATGGGATAGTCTGATACATGGGGCAGTGATGCAAGTTAATTTTATGCCTGCTATCCAGCAGAGCAAATTGCCTTCCAACACTACTAGCATAAATTAATTGTGCCCACAACAGATTTAATTTACACTTTACAACCTGAGGCCTGACCTTTATTCCATTATCTTCCATTTTTTCTGGCCAATCTCACTAATGTCTAAGATTTACAAATAGAGGTGTTCAAATCAGAGATTTGTTGGCTTGAATTTCTGTTAAATCTGGTCATTACACAAATGTTCATTTGCTGGATTCTAGGACAGAGAATTAGTATGCCATAATTTACATAATTTTGAGCATTGTCATAGAATAATAGTGACTCTTTAATGCTGAACATGGCTCCAGAGTACATATAAAAAAATCCACACAACGGGGCCTAGTACAGATAGGGGGGATTTTTATATAACTACGGTAAGTCCCAGGTTCGAGGGGACCATAAGAGTTACAAAAATGGTGGGGGATTTAACCCAGTCCCCCAAAGAGCTGGAAAGAGGGTTTTCAATGCTACATATAAAGACATCAACCTCTATTTGGGGGCTAATTAGCAAACCCAGTAAATAATGCTGTATTAAAAGCAGCTGAGGGGAAGAAGGAAGAGAGACCAGCCAGAAAGGAGACTGAAAGTTGTGGGATGGAAGAAGGTCGAAGGAGGGTGAGGGTTGGCACTGGCTGTAGGGGTTTCAGATAAGAAGACATGACAGCAAGAGAGTAAAAAAGAGAAAGGGGGGGAGGAGTTTTTTTGCAGGTCCCCACTTGTCCCTTTCTTAAAAAGCTGAATATGAAGTTGTAAGGAGAAAAGATCCATGAAACCGTCAAGTGTAAATTTGGGCTCCTGGACAGTGTGTTCGTTTTGGATTAGTTTGTGGTGGATAATAACTTTATAAAACAATGCATTACTATGGATTTTTTAAAATCTTGTTTATGTAGAGATATGCATAGAATTTCCAGGCTGTATGAATTCATATTGATCAAGATACATATATAAAGTTAATTGAGCAAATGTATATTTTAGTGAGCATATTCTTAACCTGTTCAGAAACATTCTTTTGAAATAAGCCTGTTCCGGATGACTCTGATCAAGCCTGGTTCAGATATAGGCATGTACTTAAGAAGCTCTGGATGTCTAGTTAGCTTTCCTCTATCAGATCATTTAATACCTGGCAAGAGGTACACCTCAGTAATGTTTTTGGTTTATTATGGGTACACAAGTAATAATATTAAATATTTTTCTTCTATTTTAACTTTTTATTCTGACAAACCTATTTGCATTTTCAACACTGACCAATTCAACAGAAAATTTTACCATCCATTACAATGTTGTAGATAATAAAAGGAGAGTGATGACATGAGTCCATTAAACAACTTACCCAAAGATAAACAGGTCACCCTTCTAATGAGAAGTTCCTAGTCAATTCAGACTCCCATATTTATAGGTTTTAAAATCATCTTTCAACATGAGCTGCCCCACCTGATAAGAGTGCACATTCTTGACTACCTAATTATCATAACTTAAACACCATGTGAATTTATCTATACTTGGATATCTACTTAAAATATATTAAAATTGTTAGTTCATTCTTGTTACTTTTTATTGTAAAGAAGTATATTTAAAAACTAGCCTGATACCCATGCTTCACTATGGTGTTTAAGTTCCATAAATCCAGTTATAATACTGATGATGTGAAATTTGAAATGTGACATTTGTTGTAGGAATTCTAATGGAGAAGATTGTAGTGTAAAAAATGAAGTGAGGCATACATACTTTTTCCCCCCCTCTACTGAAGGATCTCTCTGTAGACCACATTGGTGGTTCTGCCCTCAGGTGCTAAGATCACCAGGCTGCTTGATGAGCTCACTCTGGAGCAGGCCACATAGAACTGTCCATTTAAGAAGCAGTCGTCTGTTAAGTCAACTCCTGCTACCTTCCATGAAAATGATGGCCTCTCTACTTGTTTTCCTGGATTGTTTTGCTCATATGGAGACTGTGTTGTTCTGAGCACCTCAGGGTGATTTTACTGGTACTAGGCCTGTGCAGCTCAGTGCACTGCAGGAGTACTATGTGCAAATGTCTTTGCCGCATTCCTAAGTTGCCTCCTCCTTCTAGCGTTGTTGTAACTGACTTGATGTTTGCCAGGAGCTTTCTTGGGGGCAGTAAGATGTGAGAGGTGTGAGGGGAAGTTGGTGTGAGGGAGTGGTGATGTGGTGGACATTTCTTCAGGTTCATGAAGGAGGCACGCATCGAAATGGCTCCTAGAAATGTCCTTTACTATCTGCCCATAAACATTCATTAAATCAATTGCCATGCTGGCTTTTTTGAATTTTTTTTATTCAGGAGTCTTGAATATCTGATTTCTGTAACTGTCCTCAAATGTCTGCAGTCTCTTCTGTGTTTTTACCTCAGAACATTGAGATCCACAGCTGAGCAATCAGAGGGAGGTGGGTGCAAGTATGCAGGTTTTACCTCAGAACTCTGAACTACACAATTGACCAATCAGGGGACGGGGTGGGCAAGGAGACAGCAGCCTGCCAGGCACATGGAAAATAACTGGGGGAACACATTTTCCCCCTTTTTTACCGCCTTAGGGGTCAAATTTCTCAGAAATCTCTTAATGGGGGGGTTGACATCATGGTAGGAATGCACTCCCCTTATTTTGGGTTTCTTGGTGCAGGAGTTTGGCCTGGGCATTGAATTTGGGGGGGAGGGTATATCCCCCCCCTTTTTTTTTTTTTTTACAAAAATGCTTCTCATTTATGTTACATTTTAGAACTGGGACATAGCTACATATTCAAAACACCATCTGAGCAATCAGATATTAAGCAAGTTCATATGAACCAATTTTCTAGAACCCACATTGTGAGAAGTTAAATAACCTAATAAAGGAAACCAGTTTTCTATAAATTTGGGGTATATTTCCATTGTGGGTGGGAGTGTGGCTAAGCTGGGCCAGAAGCACCGCTAAGGGGTGGTGTCCCTGATGGATTAAAATACTCTGGTCCTGCTCCTGCACCTGACAGACACCTGCCTGTCTGGTGTTGGGGAGGATTATGTTTAAAGGCACCAGGGAGGCTGGGCATCTGCTGAACAAACCTCCTCGCAGGTGTAAGCATCCCACCTCCTCTCCTACAACTGACAGGTAGCTGCCTGTTCAGTGTAGGAGGGGGAGGGGAGAGGAGTATTAGAAGCCACTGTGGAGGCAGGGCTGGCAGGATCACTAAGGTGTTACTGCTGGGGTGGGTTCCCTCGTGGCTTTAAGCACCCTGCAACCGCTGCTGCAGCTGACAGACAACCGCCTGTTAGGTGTAGGAGATGGGAGAGTGTGTTGGAAGCCATCAGAGAGGCTGGGCCAGCAGCATCACTAAGTTGATCCTGCTGGGGCGGTGTCCCTGATGGATTAAAGTATGCTGTTCCTGTTCCTATACCTGACAGACACTGGCCTGTCTGGTGTTGGGGGGAATTGTATTTAAAGGCATCAGGGAGGCTTGGCCAGCAGCAGGGCTAAGGCAATCCTGCTGAGCAAACCTCCCCAGCAGCTGCAAGCATCCCACCTCCTCTCTTACAGCTGCCTGTCCAGTGTGGGAGGGGGAGGGGGAGGAGTATTAGAAGCCACTGTGGAGGCAGGGCTGGCAGGATCACTAAGGCGTTACTGCTGGGGTGGGCTTCCTCATGGCTTTAAGCACCCTGCAACCACTGCTGCACCTGACAGACCACCACCTGTTGGGTGTAGGAGGTGGGGGGAGTGTGTTGGAAACCATCAGAGAGGCTGGGCCAGCAGCATTACTGCACCTCACAGGTGATTGTTGGCCATTCCTGATTTCCTCAACTGTCATTAGCTCTGTGCAGTCTCCTGTAACTGGTTTTTTTTTTTTACCTCAGTACACTGAACTCTGTGTCTGACCAATCAGAGAGTGGGGGGTACAAGGAGGCAGCAGCATGGCAGCCACATAGGAATCAATGGGGGTAGCACATTTTATCCCTTTTGACCACCTTAGGGGTCGAATTTCTAAAACCCTACTTAGGGAGCATCTACGCCATGGTAGGAGTGCTCTCCCCAAATTTTGTGTTTCTAGGTCCAGCGGTTTGATCTGGGAGTTGATTTTATGGTGAGGGGACTTTCTTTTATATATATAGATAGTGATTACAAGTTTTTTACACATGAACATATGTTGGCCCTCAACCAATACAACCCATCTTTGAACTGTACCTTCATTTCTGTGAAGCTGAACATTCTTGCCATTCTTATATGCTTCTTGCACTTGGGCCCCAATACATATTATCTCTTGATAAGGGTTAGACTGTTCCTAATCTACAAACAACCGTGTTATTGTGTTACTGCTTTGTTTCTTACTCCTCTTCAAAGCTGTTCTATTCTGGGTCTCTAGACTACTTATTTGGTGTGTTTAGCTGAGTGACAAAGCCAACTCTGTTTCTGGCCTGCAGAAACATCCTCCATATTTTTGGTCAGGACCAGCAACTGTTCCTCTATGTTCCTGGCCATGTCTGTGACAAGCCTCTCTGTTTTCATTTCGTTATTCAACTAAGGTGTTACAAGAGCACTATTACAATTGTGACCAATTATGTAAGTATCCATTTGAACACAATACTCACAAAAATGATCTGTCCAAAGCTATCTAACTGAATGGTCTTCCATGTCAAACCACAGTGCTTCATCCTCACTCCTCTGTACCAACTAAACGCTTGCGGGGAGGGCAGGGTAGAAATGTAATGATTTTTTTTTTAAAGCTTTTTCTATTCATTACACATTGGGGATTTGAAAAATAGTTTAAAAAACACAAAAGAACTTAAAGGGCCTTTTCTGAAGCTAAATTGAACAAAGAAACCGCTTCTTTGAAGCTTTCTCAGTGTGGTTCTTAGCTTCTTTGTGTTTCATATTGTTTTTGAGATAAAAAAGCATTTCTCCTTTCTTTGAGGAGAAATTGAAATTCTCATGTGAAATTAACTATAGCAATACTACCAGAAACTAAAGAAGATAAAAGACACTACAAATAATTATTGTGTATTACCTGTTAAAATGGCTGGCAGAGAAGGCAGAAAACCAAAGCTGCACTGATTCTGGTCCAAGATCACAGTTGCTATTACTTTGGTCTTTCCTGCATTTCAGCTATAGCTCCTGATTGTAGCAAAGGCTGCTTTCTCTTTTCCTAAAGACTAGGATTTATTTTTGAATTAAATTTCTTCTAGTTATTTACAGCATGAACAGTGCCCAGATAATTCCCAATCAAACGATTACAGGATAAATAAACAAATAATATGTTCAACAGTCACAATAAACTTTAATCCTTCACTTTATTTAAAAAGTGTTTTGATAGAAAGATACACCAGCTCCTTTGCATTGATGAACTACCAAGCAATTCACATAATCATTTTGCATTTGTACGGCAACATACACTCAAGTTACTGTTCACACAGTCTGGGAAAATCTTCTACACCTACTGGCCTGTGAGTTGTATTAGTGTGGAAACAATCATATGAGCAGTTTACCAACTGGTAAGTCAACTCAGAAATGAGCTAGAAATGTTTTGTGACCTTGGCATGGACCAGCAGGCTGTAGGTAAGAGCTTCCATGTGGACAATCATCTGCCTTTTCCAGACTCTCATCCTGATTGTTGATTCAAAAGTTTCAACATCTGTTTGAACATTATCAAAAAGCTGTTTCCAGTTAGTGGCATAACCATTCTGCATAGATCAAACTAACTATATTCTGACCCTCCATGTTGGTGACATATAAATCTAACTGATAATTGATGGTCAGATTAAACTGACTACATCAAAACAAAGGTTCATCCAGTCCAGCATCCCACTTCCTGCAGCAGCCAACAAGATGTGCTTCTCAAAGGCCTGTAAGCAGAGCACAAAAGACAAAGCTTTCTTATGTTGTTGTCCTCTCCTATCAGCCAGTACTTTGAGTTGCCTTGCACCTGAACAAACAGGTTCCATGAAGCCATCATAGCTAATATTCCCTGAGAGACCTATCATCTGTGTATTTGTCAAGGTCCATTCTAAATCCATCTAAACTAGCAACCTGTGCTCCATTTTGTGGCAGTACTTTTCACATGCTAATTATGCCTTTATCTGTCTGACTCCTGAATCTACTGTCTAGTGGCTTCACTGTGTACTCACTAACTTCTAGTATTATGCGACAAGGAGAAAAGTTGCT
Organism: Gekko japonicus; assembly: GCF_001447785.1. Taxonomy (NCBI): domain Eukaryota; kingdom Metazoa; phylum Chordata; class Lepidosauria; order Squamata; family Gekkonidae; genus Gekko; species Gekko japonicus. The sequence continues at coordinate 248,509 of NW_015175382.1, read as the reverse complement.
TTCCTTTCTGTGTGAAAATGGTTTTCAAGTTTTCTTCTATATCTGAATCAGCACCAGATAAAGGCAGCTTTTGTCAGCTTTTCCATGTCTGTATTATGGAGCCAATACTCTTTTTGAGTATAACAGGTATATGTCAGAGCTTGCACTACTAGCCCTACTGAACTGAGCTGCCATATTTTGTCAAAGATGGGCTGAAGAACTGTGCGGTAAACTTTTTTTTTTACATAAATGTTGTAATTAATGTTTATTCAACAGGGGAAGTGCATAAACCCTTGTGAGAATGTGCACATATTGATATCACGAACAGAGGATTTCATATATTGTCTAGCCAACATGTATAAATTCCAAGTCTTATTGGAAAATGCTTACAAGTCAGCATCAATAGGACAGTATATACAATGGTCAATCCACTTTCCACTTAATAAGATATCTCCAATCAAGTTGTACTTTTTACATCCATTTGTGATTATTGTATTGACAAGGCAATGTGAAAGACCCCTAATTGACCTATCATTCTATATACATTCTCCATGTTTAAATGTGAACATGCAAAATTACCAGTGTTCATGTATATTTACTAGCCATATTACACAACATATGGCCAAAAAGTTGCATTAAAGTTATATACAACTGTTTTTGTTTGTTTCAATTTTTTGGGAATGCGCTGTCTCTACAACATTTAAACAATGCACATCAATTAGCATTTCATATACAGTGTTTCATGTAAAATAAATAGACAGATCAGTGTGAAAGTTCTGACAAGGCTTTTCCAAGCTGCTCCGAAGACTATATGTGTAGATGCCTGCTAGTGCTGTGATTAAATTAGAAGTTGTAATAAGTACAGTAATAATAGTCCATAATTATTTACTAATTAGTTATAGCAGAGCAAATGTTTTGCATAATTTCATCATTCCTGAAAGCTGAGGGAGATAAATCTTTACATTCGTAATATTCAAATCTGAAATGTATTAGAGATGCCATTATTTAGTTGCAAATGAAGGCACCCTTGAAGATAGATATTTGTGAGGCTTATTTCATATACCATACCTTAGTCTGCAAGCACATTTTGTACTTAGATCTTATTAAAACATCAGGTGTTTTACAAACTCTTCTGTCATTGGGAAAACGACTGAAAAAAATGACAAACACAGCCAGCATTCCTGATGCAATAAACAACATTATTCTGAACTGCATGTTCCCTGTGAAGCAACACAAGCATAAAGGGTGTATTCAACATCTATGAAATATAATCCTATTAGAGGAGGCAACTGAATTACTGGGGCTTTGAAGCATAAAAGCTGCCAGCTATGTAGAATGATGGCCTCTTGATTCTTAAATGAAAGGGAGGAGAACACTACACCATGTCATAAAAGAGGTCAGACTGTGATTCTATAGCTTATGTAACTCAATTGGCACAGTGCTGAACCTAGTATATGTAGGTTAAATTTAAGAAAAAGGATCAAAATTGAAATTAGAATGCTGTGAAATTAACTTTTACCTACGTGTACAGTACACGATACACATACTTTCAGTCAAAACTTAAGTGCTCCAAGAATCTCCATGGCATAAAGGTGTATCAGGCAAAATGTTGGAGACGGCTGAAGTCTACCTTGGCTCCCACTTACAAGTGTTCATAGGATCCAAACTGCCAATATATGGGTGGAGCTAATGAGATCTGAAAAAAACATATCTTTGGCACCATACAGTCTTTAAGTTGATTGCTTTCACAATATTGTAATACTCATTTTAATTCCATTTTTCAGATGAATGGTGGGACTCTGGTGATTTTGGCCAAGATTATAAATATGTCTATGGTTGAGATTCCAGTTCTAAAGTAAAGCCCACCATTCTGTGTATTGCATACCTATGCTGCTGAAATTCTTAAAAGTGGTGCCATTTGTGTATGTGGAGGGATTAATGATGAGGGCAAGTGTGATGTACATGATGGAATAGGACCTAGCACAGCCAATCACTCCTTCTCACAGACATTTTTTTGGGGGAGCAGTTAGTTATTTGATTACCCTGCACCACTATGAAGTCAAAAAGTCACCGCCAAAAGCATTATAATGTCCCCGTGTCATTGTACTCCCCTTCTTAGACCACAGTCAAGCTCACAAAGTGTGTGCTCTGAAGTCAGCCTTATTGTGTTCAATACAGCTTACTCCCAGGCTGTTATTACTTCCCTCTAAGCTGTGGAGTCTTGTGAGCAAAAATTCTACTTTGTGAGCTACTGGCATTAAAGTTGCAAGAGAATGATTTGGCTACTGCATAAATTAGTTTGCTCTGGAGCCATCCTTCCTGAGCTAAGACAAAAATGTGTGAGCTGGACGCTAAAAAACTTGAGCTTGCTCACACTAACTCAGTTTAGAGGGAAAACTGCTCCCAGGTAAAGGATTTCAGTTCTGAAGATGTTCAAAAGCTCTACCTGTCTTAATGATCCTGCCAAGGCCATGGCTGGAACACTCTGGCCTGACAGACAGAAGTGAGCCTCTGCAAGGGTGACCAGGGGGTGGCAGCTTCTCAGGATAAGACTTTCCAGGTGAGGCAGGCACTCTGCCCTTGCAACAAGAACTGGCATTGCTTTGTCATAATTGCAGTCCCCTCCACAACTTCTGAAGACTTACAGCAAAGTCTTCTGTCCCATTTATTTATTTATTTATTTATTTATTCATTCATTCATTCTATTTATACCCCGCGAACAGGCTCAGGGCGGCTTACATTTATCGGTACACAGTACCATAAAACAATATACAAAAGTTAAAACATTTTAAAAATTTAAAACAATCAGATAATCAAAGTGCTAGTGATAGGAATTGTCTTTTGAAAAGTAAGATGGCATACCAGGTAATATACAAGTCAGTGATCTTTTGGCATCGCACGATGGTGTGGCTCAATCTCCAGGCCAGGCCAACCCATAACCACAGATGTTGGTGGTAGTGGTGTGGCGGCTCCTAATTGAAACTGTCCCGATCAGAGAACTGTCCCGATCAGAGAACTGTCCCACATTCATACTCTGGAGCTGTCCAGTCAATGGTGTGGGGGAGGCTTCCTCTGCCACTGGTCCTCAAGGGTGGCACAGAAAATCCAACAGGAGGAGCGAACTGCTGCAACCCAACCAATGTGTGTGTGACTTGGTCAACCACCAGTTGCTGCTGGGTCCTAAAGAGACTCAGCTCATCACAGATGAGCTCAAACAGGGAGATGCCGGCTCATCAGGGGGTGAGGGGCTCCATGATAGCTATGGGCCTGCTCTGTAGTCTGGAGATGAGCTGTAATTCCAGGGGATCCCCAGGTCCCATCTAGAGGCTGGCATCCCTAGTTAAAAAGATAATTGGACTCTGGGCCAATTACAACTGGTCAAGTAGGGACATCAAGTAAAACAAATTACTGTTTGTGATTTAATTACTGTTTAATTGCAAACATACTAGCATTGACATCTGGAATTCCAGGACCAGATAGGATTGAGTCCTAATTACTCTATGGAATAGCCAGTTCCATCTAGGGGTTTTTTCCCCCAACAAAGAAACTCACATTTCCCTTAGGGCTAACTGATTTCCTGGCTGCCAAGATAAAATTTTGCCCTTATAAAATGGAGGCTAAGAATGTCAAACTGGTCAAACCTTACAAATCACAAATCAGTTTTCTCACACCATCCTATCTGAAGCAAACATGATTGAAGTAATTTTCCTCTAGCTGACTGGGGGATATACAAAGTGAACATTGCCGCTTCAGTTTGCATTGTTTGCACCTTCCTCTTTCAGAAATAAAATGGATGCCTTAATGGGAAAAAACCCTGAATTAAAAGAACACCATGTTTTTGATTAATTTAACCCTATAACAGAACATGACAAAAATCCGTATCAGAAAGAAGAGAGATTTTAACAGTGCTAATCACTGATCTGATCAAGTACCTTAATGGGGACTTTAAAACAAAACATGCAATGTGTGTGTTTTTAAGCCATAAAGCAGAAGTGCCTATGAATTATTTATTCCAAACCCTGCCTTGCAGCCACTACTACATTAAAAAAACACACAACTATTTCCCCATTAACTACTTCAGCACTACAACTTACAAATGCAGGATGCATTTCACCCCTCATTAGCAACATAGAGCTTTCCCCTCTGAAAGACTTGAGGAAGAAAAATTACCTTTCATGCCCATACCACCAGTGTTGGAAAGGACAATAGAGAGGGACATTTATTTCAGAAAGGCAAACATTCTGCTACAGGAGTCATTCTATTGACTGGGATAAGGCAGCGCAAAAGAACAATTATCTCAGAATAAGTAAAAGATAATCAGTGGAGCTTAGTGAAATTGTACATCAGAGTTACTGTGCACACTTCTAAATGAAATGATTAATACTCTTGTTTCCTGAAAGATGTGGTTTAGTTTGGTTTTGTTAGAACATGTTTAAAATGCTTTGTGACTATATTTCCAAAATGAATAGCTTTGGCTATAAGAACGGAATGTGATTGAGCTATTGGAAACACTTCATGAAGTTAAGATTCTTCTGCTAGGTAGTTTGAGTCCAGTGGCATCTGTAAGACCAACTGTTAAATACTGGGTTCTAGACGCATTGCAGTGATCAGCTCTAGTTTATTCAGTGATTTCATCAGACTACAAGACAAGACTCCAGAGCCTCAGCTCTGTTAAATAGCATGCAATTGCCACACCCAAACACACCCCACTCCCAATGATACATTATTTACATAAGTGGTTAAGACACTGAACTGCAGGCTGTGGAAGGTCAGTAGTTCAGCAGTTCAAGACCCGGGTACAGCAAGACGGGGTGAGCTCCTGTCTCTAGTTCCAGCTCCTGCCAACCTAGCAGTTCGAAAGCAAGAAATTGCAAGTAGATAAATAGGTACCACTTCGGTGGGAAGGTAACAACGTTCCATGCGCCTTGGTGTCTAGTCATGCTGGCCACATGACCACGGAAATGTCTTCGGACAGCGCTGGCTCTTCGGCTTTGAAACAGAGATGAGCACCGCAACCCTAGAGTCGGATTCGACTGGCTTTCGAGCAAGGGAACCTTTACCTTTACCTTTACTACTTGATTGGTTTATTCCAGAGTCCTGGTCAGCTATTGTTCTTGTGTTCCAAGCTCAGCCAGTCTCTGGGGTGATTCAATCAGGGATGATTCAGTCCCAATACATAACACCAACAAAGTTTAATTTTGAAGAAGTGTGCACGCAGACGAAAGTTTATACCCAAAATGAATCTTTGTTGGTCTTAAAGGTGCCACTGGACTCAGATTTTGTTTTTAAGATTTTTCTGTCACTTTCCTCAATCTTAGCAGCATTCCAAACCCAGATTACCCTCTGAGATGCACAAATAAATTTTCTTCCACGTCAGAAGTGCACCAATATGACCTTTTTATTTCTGTTTTGGCTTGTATGTTATTATTATAAGCTTTTTTGGGGGGGGTTTCCCAGTTGGGTAGATAGTTTTACAGCCTTTTAAAAAGCATTTTATGCCATCTGTACATTATCTGCCATTTAAATGCTAGAATAATACAAAAAAATAATGCTTTAAAAGTGTTGATTTGGGGGGGGGGGGAATGCCATGGAAGTGAACAGGAAATATTGCAAAAATAAAGACTCACAGTGTTGATGCATAAGGGAGTTCCAATTGGAACATGGATCTTTTGGGCTGAAACAGTGGTACTATGAAACATAATACCATTGCCAGCTTTTCATGCAAGTGCCCAGTCCAGCAATCCACATGGTGTAGGCCTGTTGCATTCACAGAATAGCTATATACATATTTTTTAATTTGAAATATTTATATTTATTTAACATATTTATACGCCTTTCTCATGAGCATCTCAAGGCAGGTAACAATATGAAAGCGATATGTTAAACATTAAAACAGCAGGTGTAAAACATTAAAAACCAACCTACAAAACCTTATGTTCCCCCCATCAGGGTACTCCCCCTTTACTCTACCTCAGGCTGCCCCAGAAACTCCTGGGAATAATTCTGTTCTTCAGCTTTGCTGGGAAGCCAGGAGGGAAGACATCTTCTGAGAGGATGTTCCAGGGGCATGTGGCAGCCACTGAGAAAGAGAAAATGTGACAGGGAAATGAGGCGAATGCAGGAGTAAATGCAGATACAAATTTAAATGGTGACTGAGATCTGTGGAGAAAGGGGGGGGACAACAATGCAGAAAAGGCTTATATGTACCTGGAAATAAGTGTTTTTCACTGTCAAGGGCACCACAATCAGTGTAATGTAGCCTAACTTCAGTTTTGGGGGAGGATAATTATGAGATAAAAATGTGATAAAATAAGGCATTGGGATCCGGACTAACATTCCACAGGTGAAAAGAGCCAGTTTTCACCAGTTCCTCTCTCCTGCTGCAAACCTTTGACTCCCTTCTAATTCTAATTCCTGGGAGTCCCTTATTCCCGGGAGCAACATTGAGGGAGGTACTAGAGGTTACAGTGTGAGAGAGAAAGTCACTATTCCTGTACATCAAAACCATACTTTCCCCCATTAGATACTCTGCCGCTAGCCATTAATTACATGTGCTAGCCAAGTCCGTAACACTGAATATATTGGGAATGTTGGATATAATGTGCCTGTCTCTTGCAATAGCACAACAATGAAAAGGGAAAGGTGACACTTAGATCTACCATGAATGGGTCTAATGTACAGGGGAATTATCTACAGCTAAAATTATTGATGAAGAACTTAGTGACTTTTTCGCATAGCCAAATATTTCTCTTTTATCAACTGGGTAAAGTATCAAAAGACATGTACAAAATAATCAGCCTTTTTTGTCAGTATTTGGTTTATTATGTGGTATGACTCTCTTCTAAAATCTTGTTCCACTTGCTTTGGCAAGTCAAGTAGACATTGCTGTAAAACAAACACTTGAAGGTTTAACATAGCAGAAGTTTAGATTATGCTTTATATTGAATCTGAAGTCCGGGTATACTTTGTATTGCAGAAGTGTGGAAATTTTGCTAACTCTAACTGTAAACCAAGAAAAGTGGGTCAGATTATTACACATACACTTTCCAGAGTGATTTTTCTTGTTTTACAGATGTGTGAGATTTGGAACAATGCATAATGACAGATGATGGATGGGCAGGCAGCAAATTACATACAAAACACATGCTGACACCTAAGCCACCAATCATATTTGCTGTTATAAATGAATCTATTTAAGAGAAACCACCCTTAGCTAAAGAGCAGTGCAGCCTGTCATTAGACAAACCTAAATTGGCTGTTGTCTTGAATACTCTTTTTTCTACCAGATGGTGTTGCAAGCAACCAAATGGGGCCATTAACAAACTTTTTTTCCCCTTGGGAGTCTTGTGTACTGGGAGTCTTCTGTACCGGGTGGGGCCCATAGCAATCTGAAGACAAGGTAATTGTATTTGCACATGAAGCTGACTATGCTTTCAATCCTTAGACTGGTGTCTTTCAACCCATGGGTCCAACCCAAAAATGAGTAATAAAGCTTGTGAAAGTGAGTCCCAGGCTTCCGCACTTTTATTGAAGTGTGCATGCAGTTTTTTAAGCAGACCAACATACCAAGTGAATTTGGGCCTGTGACTCATCATACCCAAACTGTTGGAAACCACTGCCCTCCAGTATTTACCTTTGTCACACTGAACAGGGTTGTACTCCCCCAAAGGAGCAGGTTGTAGCTTGGAAGTGTTTCTGGACCCAGGCCTCCTGTTGCAGTCCCACCAACTTTGGCTGGTGAGTCAGCTGTGACCCTTCCTAGGTAGAAAAGATCTTGCCACTGTGGCACATGCCCTGGTAACAACTATGTGGTGTATTCAAAATGACTTACATGAATCGCCGCATTAACGTTCCATGTTAAGCTTCGAGCCAGACAAAGGCTCCTCGAACTAACACACTATTGTTCGCTCCACAACAGTGACCAATCAGAACTGCACCAATTCCCTGAGAGGGAAGAACCCTCATTGGATGTTATCCGAGCAACCTCATTGGTTACTTTGTGTAAATAAGCGTGGCTACATTAGCCCGGGAATGTTTAAAAGGAGCCTAGCTCCCAATGTTAATCTGTTCTGGTTATGACTTCTTTCAAGCGCTTGTTCATACCTGCAATAAAATCACTGTTGTTGAAATCACTCTCCGGATCTTTGTTAGCAGTGATCTAACAAACTGCATCAGATTACTGCCATACGCTTGAAGCATTCCTTGAAACTGCAGTTGGTACAGAATGCTGAAGCCAGAATGTTGACTGGAGTGGCCATAGGGACTATTTCACTCCAGTTTTGGTCTACCTACACTCTTCTGGGCCTAATTTAAGAGCTGGCACTGACCCTTAAAGCCTTATATGGCCTCGAGATAGCATATGTTACTCCCATATTTATCTGATTACTTGTTCCTCTCCAGAGGTCCTGCTTTGGGTGCCCCACCATCTGGGACTAGATGGGTGGTAACCCAAGAAAGGGCCTTCTTAGTTGTGGTGCCCAAACTCTGGAACTCCCTCCCCGCAGTGATTTCTCTCTCTCTCTCTCTAGTGTTGTCTTCTGTTGGTGGATGAAGACTACGGATGTGCACCTAAAAAAAAAAGCAATATTTTTAGATCTGGATAACAGGGAGCCAAAAAATGTCAGTATTCCCAATTATCCAAGTTCCAAATATTGGTTTGGTATTTAGATCCCGGCCCTTTTTGGGAAAACCACAACGTTTCAAGTGAACTGGACCTTTTGGAAAATCCTGGGTACTATCCAGACACTCAAATATATCTGGAAAATACTGATAAGGTATTTTCAGATACATATTTGGACTAGATATATCTGAACACACATCCCTAGTGAAGACTATTGTGTCTATGTGTTTTATACGATTTGTTTTTTTTAAGTACTTTTTATATATTTATGTGTATTTTAACATTGTCTTGACTGTTTGCCACCTTGGAAACATTAAGTGGAGTGGAAAGGTGGCAAATGTTTTAGATAAATAAATAGCAGCCTCGTAAATGCCAGAAGAAACCATTCCAGGCCATCTGAGGCTCAGAGAGAGGCCTAAGATGGGCGGCTGGAAAACCACCATGTATAGTTTGTATCATCTTGTTGATGTAAGTAGTCTCCTACTGTGTAATTTTTGCTTTTGTTTAACATGTCAAGTTAATAATTATGCTGTGTACCTCTGGTTGGTTTTCCAAATCTCTTCAATTCAAATACCTACTGCAGTGTCTTTGGATGTCTCACTCTGTTGATTGTACTTATTTATTCTATGTATTCACCTTGAGTTCAAGTGAGAAAGGCAGACAATAAACAAGTAAACATTTAGTCTTACAGGCCTCAGTTGTTGCTCCTGATGCTTCTGGTGTTGCTTGATCCAGCAGCAGAAATGAGGTTGGGTGGGGGCCCTTTTGTGTAAGTCCAGTTTCATCCCAGGAATCTGTTGTACCATCTCCTGCAGAAGATGAATTCTGTCGTTTCAGCCAACCAGGGCCACAGGGCAAAAGCTTTTTGGCTCATGCCAAAAGTGTGAACCTCTGGCAAGCCCTGGCTTTTAAACCATCTGTGGAAAGGGAGGGGGCAGATGCTCAGCAGTAACTCTGTGTAGTTCCCTGTCCCTTTCATCCAGATAACTTTGAACAGAAGGTAAACAATTCTGTTAGCACTCTGTTGCAAATATTAACATTTGATAACATAGTCTATGGGTTATACAAAAGTCTGGTGGCCAAAGCAAAGACTTCCTGTCTGATGGTATACTTGGATACACATTTCAAAAGTAGAGACTCTTAGACAGGATCAAAACATCTTGTTGGTCAGTGCATGAACAAAAGTTTAAAAGGGCTGGTGTCATGTAAAATTGCAAGTCACAGGATGAAAAATAGGCCGGACTTTTCTATTTATTAAGCCAGAATTTCCAAGATGGGATCCCTAGTTATCTCATTGGATAATACAAGGGGTGATGCAGGCTGAAGGACACTGCAGCTGGTGGCAGTATGGTTCCACAGATCTGGCAGAAAGTACATGATTGATGTGACACTCAGTCTCAATAAGATATAAGTGGGAAGGGAACAAAAGCACTTGTTTTGAGTCAGTAATCTGCTGTGGGCACTGTAACGTACACTCTCCTACCATCAGTGTCTGCTCCATTCTCCCAGATTTCCATATAGATTAATAAATCCTTGAGTATTTTTTAACAGGAAAGTTCAGACACTGTAATATTTTCAATATGAGTCTAGGCAGAACACATCCCTGATTTTACTATATTTACATATGGGTAAATTCATAAAAATATTGACATTAAACATTAAAATCTACCCATTAAACCCACTTTGCACATTTTTTTCTTGCTCATTACTTTGTTTTTTTGGATTGAGTATTTCCAAAGCACTCAGAAGAATGTTGTACCTGTCTTGACCTCAATTACAGAATTTCAGTTCACTAACATGTTAACTAGAAAAATAGTTTCTCTCTGTTTGGATGTTGTGATGCATGTGCTGTAAAAATAAATAGGTACATTCCACCCATTTTTCAATGAAAAGCATACATTTGCTTTAAAAATGAGCCCATTTTCACAAGAAAATAGTATCAATCTATCTTTACACAAACAAACTGCCTGGCTTGGCAACACTTTGCAACATAATGAGCCCATTTTCAGGTTCACAATAAAGCATACAGAACTTCTATTGATCAGACATGGAGGCAAATGAAGAGGCACACTGAACTGGCTTGAAACAGCTGTGTCAATTTTTTACACTGAAAGGTTGGATTGGAGAAAAGTAATGATGTCATTGATCCTTGTTGACCAGCAGATGTAAATCAGGGTGCCATGATATCACAACAAATGAGAGGGTCTTCCTTCAATAAATGGGTATCACTCCCTTTATAATTAATTTTCATTTAGATTATATTCTTAGAATTATAGAATTAGAAATTGCCAGCCCACTGCTAAATGCAGTAGATCCAAAGCTAGAGGATTCTCTAAAAATGGCTCTCCAGTCTGTGACCTGAAGATCCCCATGCCCACATTAATTGGTCCAATTGTTAAACTGTTCTCGGGAAATGTATCTTATGTTCAACTGAAAGCTACATACTGTAACTTAGATCTGGTCTTTGCCATATGCTGTGTGACAGCCATTCTAATATTTGAAGAGGGTACCCATGCCATCTCTTCTCTTGCCTAAACATACCCATTCTGCAGCCTCTTCCCACAGAATCTGTTTTCTAGACTGCTGACCATCTTCACTGTCCTCCCTGAACCTATTCAAATTTGTCTACATCCTTTTAAAAGTGTGAGAGGCCCGTAGCTACAGTGGGGCATTTCGGGGCCCGCCCCCCCCCAACTTCCATCCAGTTCTCACTCCACTGGCTCTCTGGGCCACTCGGAGGACTACCAACTCTCTGAGCCACCTAGTGGACTCCCCACCACCTCCCCTTCCCCAAGTGTGGCTTGCCTCCCTGCGTAGGCAGGCAGTGTGCGATCGCTGCAAAAGTGAATTACAAATTATATTATTTTATTTTGTGATATCAGTGCCCCCTGACTTATTTAAAGGCCCCCCGAATTATAAAATCCTGGCTACAGGCCTGAAGTGTAATGCCCAGAACTGGACATAGCACTCCAAAAGTGGTACATCAGCACAGAGTAAAGTAAAAGTATTATTTTCATGACTTGGCTGACTTTTTTAAACAGCCACATCATTCTGCTGACTCAGAGACCATCCATCACAGAATTTTGCACAGAACTCCTAAGATATCCCTACCAGTTTTGTCCTACTTGTAAATTTGATAAAGGATTATTCCATCCCTTCAGGCAGTGGCTGCTAAATATGTTGGTGAGTACTAGGGCCAGGGCATAGCCCTGTAGCACTCCAAATGAGACTCCTTCAGAATAAGGGTGCACCATTAATATGAATCTACTAGATGGCCCCGTCTAGATTCCGTATTTAATCATTTTGCTAACCAAAATGTCACAGGTAACTCTCAAATGCTTCACTGAAGTATAAAATGTCCTTAGCATTCCTGTAATCCATTAAACTGGTTAATCAAGAGAGAGAGAGAGATAAGAATAGCCTGGTGGGATTTAGTATTGACAAATGTATGCCAGATTCTACTAATCACTATATTCTGTAAAGATGCTTACAAACCCAAGCAAAATTATTTGCCCCTCACCTATTCATTTTGAAATGTGATCCTCTTATGATCAAAACGTGGGTACCATTTGGTATCAGGAACCATAAGAAATATAGTCGATGTGATTCATTTCAAAGCCTTGTATCAAGCTTCAGGTTTCCATGATATCTGATTGCATCTACTTGAGCAAAGTGAAGTTTATTTCTGTCCTAGAAGCTTTTAAAACCAAAGCTTTCAGTCATGCTTGGTATGTGAGGGGAGGTGAAAGGGAAGCTTATGAGCACAGCAACCAGCTAGGTTCATGCCGATCATGAAGACACAGAGAGGTTTGTTGTGATGTCTGAATGTAGGCAGTAGCTGGGCTGAGTAGATATATATCACATTATTCTAACAATTATAAGTCATTCTAGTAATTTAAGTAATGAACTTATGCGATAACTTTTAAGATATAAAATAGTACAGGCATTAGAGATTTTCTGTTCTAGTCACTGACATTAAATGGATGCCTAAATGATAGCAATGTGGACTTTTAAATCCATTTCAAAGCCTGACAAATACATTTTCATCACATTTTATTTTAATCAAACAGCCTAATATTTCCAGATAACTGAGTCAGAAATCCATGTTATCCACCCTAGAGTTACTCTATCAACAAGCATCAATTCTGATGATAACCTAGAATTCCAGTTTTCTTTTGAATATATCACATAGCATTGTTTCTTATTAATAGATAAAATTATTCTCTCTGCTGGAATTTTCAAAATGGGGATCTTAGTGGCTGGATATCTACACTCTGTGCCTGGTTGCCTTTTAAAATAAGACATAGAAAGCTTCTTGGCAACAGTTACAATAAAAAGAAATCCCCCTCCCCCGTTTTTTAGTATATGTCACGTAATGGAGAGATCAACCATATAAAAATTAGATTTATGATAATGCTGAGTTAGAGCAGGATAAAAAGAACCATGAAAATTAATTTCCACACAAAAAGTACATATTATACAAGCAAATCATTTATATGCAAATACATCTGCAGCCATCTAATATACCTCTAAGAAAGATGCACTGACAAGTCTTTCTTACTTAACAGATCTTTCGTGAGTGATGCTAAGAATACTTTTTAGATTGGAAATGTTGTTTGTGCAAGATGGAAAGTAGAACAGTGCCATCTTTAAATCAAATGTAGCACACAATAAGGCCCCAGTTAAGGGCTTTATAGTCCCATTGATTTCAGCGGGAGAGATTTAAGCACAGGCTTACAGGACTGGTACCTAAAGATGATTAGCTGTGGTTGCAGCATGTCTATACTTTCTTACTCACTTCAGGCATCCATCTTAATTAGAAGAAATCTTCATAATGATGTGAGAATCATTTGTGGAAACAACATGAAAGAAATATGCATTTTATAGTACAATCCTAAACACGCAGTCTGTGTTAGATCATACAAACAGTAATCAGAGGTGTCTTATGAGACTGGTGGGCCCTGAACAGATTATAAATGTATGGCCCCCCTTTGCTGCCAGGTATGTTGCTAACTCCACTGTCCCAATTCATTTCTGAGATATGGGACAACGATATTTTCAACTCACAAAATGCCTAAATTACCAGATGTTAAAAACTGTTGCTGGTTTAGCAGTGGCAATTGCTAAAAAAGGAACTAAGGATGGATACAATTGGTGCTCATTCATCTCTGGATAGGTTTTTTAACAGACCCCAGTTTGGGTACATGCTAACTGCAAGTGCAAGTTAATGTCAGTTTCTAACAGTGCAGTCCTAAACTGACTGACACCTTTCTAAGTCCATTGACTTCAATCAACTTTGAGGGTGTAACACTGTTTAGGAATGCACTCGAAGTATGCTTGAAAGAAGATGAGGAGAGCATGCTTTCAAATATTTCCAAGTTGATGTGGGTCAGCTGCGCTTCATTTAGTATTCTTAGTTTAAGCAGCTTTAAATGAGTTCAAAAAGGTTTGCAAAAATACCTCGTTTAAAATACTCTTGGTGAAATAGCTAGATTTAAAGTGGGAGGGGGGGGATCATAAAATCCCTGATTCTAGCTTACACCGCTAAAGTCTCTGTAGCATACAAAGGAACAAGCACTAATTTTCCAAAAGCAAAATAACATTTGTAAAGGTGTTAAAAGTTCACTTCTAAAGTAGTGTCAGTGTAGTTTCCTGGAATTTGCCTTAATAGCTTTTGCAGTCCCTGGGTGAAAAAGCAGATCATTTACTTTAGCAGATTATTTGTTTTTCAAGTGGAGAGCTGTGGAAAGGATTTAGTTTCCTGACAAAGCAGAAAGAAGTAAAGTAATTTCATTAACTATGTTAATTTAGATTCCCTTAGCAAAAAGTCCAAACTATATTTGTTACATTTTCAATTACAATTAATCTATCTTTGAAGTTTTAATTAAATGCCTGAATGGCATTTTTTTCTATAAAGAAAAGACAAACTTTTTTATTGTATGCTGCATGGAACATGTCTTGATTTTCTTTCTAATCCTCACAAGTTTTGGTAGTTAAGCTGCAGATTCTATCACAGAGTTAAATTAATACTGAGATATGTGAAGAAACAGAGGCTCCCCCTGCTTCTATACACATTTTCATAAATATATAATTTCCCCCTGAAGTTCTTGGGCAAAATATTGCAAATGAAATGTACCCAAACAACTATACTGTATTGGAGTCTCAGTTACGGAGTGGATAATTTTGTCTCTCCATTTTCATTTGCAGTATCTCATTGAACTTTCTGGGAGAGTCTACTAGCAAAAGTGATGCAGCTGCTTATGAACAGACTGGCCATCATTCTGAGGGCCACCCTATGGGTTTCAGAAGTGCATTTTGATCTCTAAATGAGCAGGGTCTGCCCTATTCTTTTCAACAGTAGAAGATGTTATACAGTGCACCCAGGGGTCGTTTCGTAGAAAAAGAGCTAGGGGAACTCATTAGCATAACTCATTAGCATATGCCACACCCCCTGACATCACCGGAAGTGTGTCATAAGGCCACACCCCCTGAATGCGCTCACCCGCTTCGGGAGAGGGGATCAAAGTGTAATACAAGCCTCCTCTGAGACTTGATCACACCAATCTCAACTCTCTCTTGGGTCTTGATGACTGCCAGTCATTCCCCCAGCCTGGGGGAAGCCACATTGGACCATAATACAGTGCAAACTGCTGTAAGGAACACCCGTCCACCCTGAGCACTTACAGGGTGTGTCAAATCGCCATTTTACCCCAACCGGAAGCAGGGGGCGGGGCTTCATCGTGTGCCCCGCACCCCGCACCTCACCCGGGGGAACAGCAATCCCCGCGATCCCCTCCAAATCGACCCCTGAGTGCACCAAAGATCATGAATGGGCAGAGCAATCCTGTTTTGCACCTGCACTGTGGCAGCCAGAGAGCCCAGCACAGCAGCTACAGTGCCTCCAGTCACCTCCCTAAGAGGATCATTACACAGTGGCTGAATGGGGAAAAAGGTACTCCAACAGTGTTGTCAGGTGGTGCTGCAGAGGCATCCATGGCAATTCCTCTGTAGCACTGCGTTCTGGCATTGATGCAAGGTGGGGGTAGCATGGCTGCAGCGTCTAGCAGGGTGCCCATGCCATTGAGGGCATCCTCGTGCCAACCTGTGTGCCACCCCCACTGGAGGCACAGCAGGAGGAGGGGCAGAGGCTCAGGGGTGCTGGAGGCAGAGAGACTCAGACAGGTCCCCAGCAGCCTCTCAATGTGCCCATGTCCCATACCCACATCGCTCGCTATGGCAAGAAGCCCCTCCAGATGACCGGCAGCTGCCATTAGAGATGCTGCCAGACCCTCTATCCATTGCTGCCTTCTGGAAAAGGCTTCCCACAGCTCACAATAGGTCTCCAGCCACTCCCACCCATTTGCTGCCCTTTTGGAGGAAAGGTGGGCAGGATGGGCTGTGCTGGACATGGGCCCCATCAGCCCCATAGATAACAACTTTTTCTCGGGGGACCTTTTTTTTTCCGGGGGGCCTGCCATTAGGAGAAATGTCCCCTCCCTTTCTCCCTCCCCCTCCCCCCATGCTGCTTCTGGCATGATCCTCTCTGCTCCTTTGCAGAAAAGCAGCACTACGCCAGTGGGGTGAGGGTCAAATATCTATAACTCTCACTCCCCTCCCCCATTCTTGCTGATTACAAGGGGGCAGGGAGGGAAGCTTGAGGCCATGAAGGCCTGTGGGGTCGGGGAGAGAGTAGCACAGCGGGAGTCACCTGAACCTGCCAACGCCATCAGAGCACCAAGCAGCCTGCAGCGGGGTTGTGAAGCCGACAGGGGACTGGTGGTGATTGCGGGACTGGTGGCTGGAGTGCAGGGGAGGGCCAGGCTGTCCTCCAAGATTGCGGGAAGGGGAGACGGCCCCGGGCAGGAGCAGAGAGTGAGTGGCTGGCTGCATTGGTACTCGGCCTGGGCTCCTAAACGCCAGTGGGGAGCAAGTCCCATGGAAGTCGGTGGGGCTGAGCTCTTGGTTAAGTAGGCGTTGGGCTGTTTGGGATAGAAGAGCTGATGCTTTGCAGCTGGCCAGGGAGACTCACAGGTCCCTGGAGGGGGAAGAGAGGGGGAGTTGAAGATCAGGGGAGGGCCCCATAAAAACCATGGAGGGCAGCCCCATGGGCCCCGTGGTAGCTATGGGCCCAGGCCCCATGCCCAGGAACCCCCCTTTGGGCCACAGTAGCCATGACAGCTGGCCCAGGGGCAGCTTACCCAACTCTGCCCACTCCATCCCCATAGCTAACAACTTTTTTCTCGGGGGGGGCAATGTTTTCCTTGGGGGGCCTGCCATCAGGAGAAATAAAGGCTTGGTTAATAAGATTTTTGGAAGGGAGAAAGAAAGCTTTGTGTTCCCAAAGTGAAAAAACCGGTGTGTGTGTGTGGGTGAGGATGGCGAGAACAGCTGAAGGTGACAGTCCATTCAATCCTTAATGGGATCAGGGCTGCTCGCCTCGGGCTGCATGCTTCTGCAGGCTAAAGGCTCGCCGGCACCAAAGGACTGAATGGGACGGGAAGGGGGATTTCAAACATCCCCTCCCTTTCCCCCTTCCGTTTGTGCTGCTTCTGGCTGAGATTCAGCCGGGCTGCCGTCTGCCACGCCCTGTGCACCTCAATGGGGTTGCTCAGGAGTCGCTCTGCATGGGGTTGGACACACAGAGGATCCTGTGCTGTTCAGCCATCTCGGAAAAAGTGTCTGTTCTCTTTTTCTACAGGGGCAGACCAGCTGCAGGTGGGTTGGTGCCCTTTCCTGCCATTACTGCACATGCTCACTGTGCGCCACATTCACTTGCCACCAGCGCTGTATGTCTGAGTGGCACAGCAATGCCCACTGGTACTGGGCTCACATCAGTACTCTCTGTCTTTCAGACAGCACCTGCCTTGATCAGTTTTGCTTAGACAAAACCACCATCCAGGCCCTCTGTGAAGACTTCAGGCCAGCCCTCTAGGGCCAAGCTTCTGCTCCCTGTGCCATCTCCATCTTGCAGAAAATCCTGCTCTCCCTATGGTTCCTGACCACTGTGTTCTTCCAGGGGTCATGGCAGATGTACTCGAGGGGTTGCAGTCCTCAGCTAGCTGCTGCCTACACAGCTTTCTGGATGCCATGCTGGTGGTGCACCTCCAGAATGTGTGCTTCCCCACCAAGCAATGCTCCCTCTAAGCTGTGGAGTCTTTTGAGCAAAAATTCTACTTTGTGAGTTACTGGCATTAAAGTTGTGAGTGAGTGATTTGGCTGCTGCATAACTTAGTTTGCTGTGGAGCCATTTTTCCTGAGCTAAGACAAAAATGTGTGAGCCAGAGGCTAAAAAACTGTGAGCTAGCTCATACTAACTCAGCTTACAATGAACACTGCCACCAAGGAAGGTGACCTTAGCCCATCAGGGCAGGGTATGCATTATTTAGAGGCTTCCTCAATGTTGTGGGGGGGGCATTGACTGTACCTATATAGGTACATAGCCCTCATCACCCCCCCCCAGGGAGGAGCCACAGATATACCCTAATTACCATCATTTCTATAGCCTGAATGTTCAGGCCTCCTGAGACCACCTGGGCATCTTTACAGACCTCATGGCCAAGTTCCTGGGCAGCATCCATGATGCCCAGATCTTTGCAGCATTTGGCCTCAATCACCTGTTGGCCACCTGGCCAGAGCAAAGGATAGCTCCTGAGTTAGTATGGTGGGCATGGCAAAGCAGGCATACAGCAGAGGGCACCACCCCAACACCTCACATGCCATTTCCTCCAGATGCTTCTATATTTGCTGATGCCATATCGCAAAGATGACCCACTAGACTGCGCAGCCTACAACCAAGTCCACTGACAAATATTCATGGTCATCAAGCAGACATTTGGTCAGCTGAAGACACATCTTCAAACTGGAGAGCCAGTTTGGTGTAGTGGTTAAGTGTGCAGACTCTAATCTGGGAGAACCGGGTTTGATTCCCCACTCCTCCACTTGCACCTGCTGGATGACGTTGCGCAAGCCATAGTTTTGGCACAGCTGTTCATGAAAAAGAGCAGTTTCTGTCAGAGCTCTCTCAGCGTCACCTACTGCACAGGGTGTCTGTTGTGGGGAGGGGAAGGGAAAGGAGTTTGTAAGCCGCTCTGAGACACCTTTGGGTAGTAAAGGCCGGGGTATAAATCCATAACTCTAATTTGCCTGATCTTCCATTTCTGTTTTGTTATGTTGAACAAAAAACCTTCTTTCTGCTAGGTGCCTTCTTCAGCTTTAATCATTTCTCATTTGGTTTCCTATGACAGCTTTTATTCTGATGTTCCACCTTAAACTTTTAATTTCTGAGCAGAACTCTACTGCCCACATTATCCCTCTAGCATGGCATTACAATCATGTCCCTTTATCTGCTGTTCCACTGGATTCCTACTATATCGAGTGTAATGAAACTACTGCTGCTTACTTTTAAAACCCTGAATTATTTGGACTGTCTTTGCTTGTTGCTTCTGATCTCTCACTCTGTACCATCTCACACTCTTTTTCCTTCCCTGCTTTTAAAAAAAACTTAGATCCCCCCCCCCTTGGCTTCTCTATTCTCTATTTTTTAACTTCTCTATGTATCTGGAATCCTCTCCCTGATCATATCAGCCATGGTTCCTCTCTTTTTTAAAAAAAAGTTTTATCAAACAGACAATTTTTGTTACTGCTGAACTTCTAGAAAAAGTTTATCTTTACTTCAAAATCACATAAGAAATGAATGCCAGTATTTTTGTTATATATTTCTTAGGATAATTTGCGTTCAACTATCTAAATAGTGAGATGTCCACCAAAAGATGAAAATGTACACAAAGTAAAGCTAAGTAGGTGGATGAGTGACTGCAAAATGAATTTCTCTTTCTAGCTGATTTTGCTCAACTTTTTTCCATCTTGTCCTCTGCTTCTCCTCCTTCCACTCCTGGTCCTGGTCTGTCCCTGCTTCTCCATATGCTGCGCTTGTCAATTGCTTTCACATACCAATTGCGCTGATCATTGCTAATCTCTGTAAAACCAAATTAACCCTTTACTGTTCCCCTTCCCCTTAAGTTTGCTGTACATGGAAGACGTTGCTCTTTTTTCTTAACTAGTAGTAAGGCTCGTTGTGGGAAGAAATACAACAAGCTCTAGAAGGAAGCTCCAGATGAGTGTCCTGGCTGTGGCAGGTGGGGTAGCAGAGGGAAGGGGAAAATAGAAGAAGGCAAGCCATGTTTCTTTCTTTCTGCTTAGCTATAAGGCAGGGCTGTCTTAAGTCATTTTGCTGCCCCGTGAGTAGTATGGGAGGACAGCCTCATGGTAACAGGAATGGTTCCCTCCACCTCTGACTTATTTATTTGGGGTGGGGGTGGGGGGTGTTATGCAGTGGCAGATAAGGTAGAAAAGCACCTCCCCCTATGCTGTGTTTTCTGGGTTCCAAGGGTCTGGAAAGTGGTTCCATAGCCGTTTACATGGTTGCCAACTCTGGGTTGGGAAATACCTGTATATTTGAGGGTTAGAGCCTCGGGAGGGCAGGGTTTGGGATGCAGAGGGACCTCAGCAGAATATAATGCCATAGAGTCCACTGCCCAAATCAGCCATTGTCTCCAGGAGAACTGATCTTGGTCATCTTGAGATCAGTTTTAATAGCTGGGAAATTTTCTGTAGGGGAAATAATGTGCTGTGGCTGGGGAACATGGTGGTTTCTGGAAGATCTCCAGGCCCCACAGGGAGATTGGCAACTCTAGTGACAAGGGAAGATTGGCATAAATCAAGGTGCTGGTTTTGACCTTCAAAGCCTTACATGGTTTGGAACCAACACTCCTGAAGGACTACCTACTCCCTTTTGAACTTAATTAACTGTAGCCATCTTCCAAAGCTCTATTTTGGGTGCCCTCATCTTCTGAGATCAGGTGAGCCTTGGAGAGGGTCTTCTTGGTTGTGGCACCAAAACTCTGGAACTCTTTCACTAGCAAGACTTTTCTGCTCACCTGTGTTGTCATCTTCCACCAGTACGTAAGGATTCCTATGTGATCACTCCTTCCTTTCCAATGTTGCAATGGTTGATTTTGTACACACACACACACACACACACACACACACACACACACATTTCAGCTCTCAGTTCAGTTTTTTTAATGATGCCATTTTTGTTGGTTTTAAGATGTGATTGTATTGTGTATGTTCTTAGTTAGCCTTGTGCTTCTCCTGTATCCCACAATATTAAGATTATGTTTTAGTTCTTTTGAGAGTTGACACAAAATCAAAAGTCATTTTACAAAAATCACATGCTGTAAAACATACATTTGATTTTGCTGTTTGGTTTTATAAAAATAGTATTTGCCATCTACATGCTGAAGCTGATGAAAGAACCACTGGAGAATGCAAAGCAACCTGGATTTAAAGGAAAAGCACTTAAGAAAAATGGGATGGGAGGTAACTCTTTACTCTAGCTGAAGATTGATTTCTGTAATCAGGATAAAGAGCCAATAAGTAATTGTATCATTGCTCCTGGGGCTCTAGGCCTAGCCTGAAAACATATTTTATATTCTAAGCTGCTATATTGATTTTCTATTGATATTTCCATTATCCCTCCAGTTTTTCCTTAAGAATTCATTTGCTGATTCAATTTCTTACTCAGGTGGAAGTTTTAAAGATAAAAAAGAAGGAACCAAATTGATAACACTTCTTGTAATAGCTAAACAAAAACTCCTCACCTTTTCAGCTTTGCAGATTTTGATATCAGTATTCTTAGTCACATTAAATGTGAACATCTACAGAACTCTAGCACAAAGAGATTATTGTCCCAGGTCTTCCAGTGGAAAGGAGACATAAGTAGTTTAAATAAATAAACAGGGTCATCTCGAAAAATAAGTTTCTTGTACCTAAACTATTCCCAAGAGATGCTTGCTTGCTTATTTATTTATTTACTAGCAGTAAAGCTCGCTGTAGAAGCAATACAACGAGCTCTAGAATGATGTGATGCGTAACAAATGCATAGAAAGGTACAGAAGTGGAAGTAAAGTCTCACACACAAAGCCAGGCTGCCCGGGGCTCTCCTACCCACCTGGTCAAGGCCCTTGAGGCCCAGCCAAGCCAGCCATGGCTCTCTCACCCCACCCCAACCATTCAAGGCCCCTGCGGCCCAGCCAGCCCAGCCTTGGCTCTCCCACCCCAACCCCAGTCAAGGCCCCTGCAGCCCAGCCAGGCCAGCCTTGGCTCTTCCCCCCCCCACCCATTCAAGGCCCCTGCGGCCCAGCCAGGCCAACCTTGGCTCTTCCACCCCCCCATTCAGGCCCCCTGCGGCCCAGCCAAGCCAACCTTGGCTCTTCCACCCCCCCGTTCAAGGCCCCTGCAGCTGAGCCAGGCCAGCCTTGGCTCTTCCATCCCCCCCGTTCAAGGCCCCTGCAGCCGAGCCAGGCCAGCCTTGGCTCTTCCACCACCCTCCCGTTCAAGCCCGCTGTGGCCCAGCCAGGCTGCCCGGGGCTCTCCCACCCCCCTGGTCAAGGCCCCTGCAACCCAGCCAGGCCAGACTTGGATCTCCCACCCCCTTGTTCAAGGCCCCTGTGGCCCAGCCAGACCAGCCTTGGCTCTCTCACCCCCCCCTCCCGGATCAAGGCCCCTGCAGCAAAGCCAAGCCAGCCTTGGCTCTCCCCCATTCAATGCCCCTGTGGCCCAGCCAGGCCAGATTTGGCTCCCCCCATTCAAGGACCCCGACGTTCATGTCCCCCGGAAGTGACGCGACCACGCCGGGCATGCTGGGGGCGAGGCCACGGTCATCCGAGGAAAAACTCTATGGTTTTCTCTCTGATGGTCGTGGCCCTGCCCCCAGCATGCCCGGTGTGGTCGCGTCACTTCTGAGTGACGTGGATGCGGTACGCGCATACAAAGCACTCGTGTGCGCACTCCAGCCACCAGCCGGGAGTCCTCTGCTGCAGCGAAAATCAGACTTGGCACCCCTACCCCTGTTTCCCAGCCAGACCAGCCTTTGCTCTCCCCCCCCCCATTCAAGGCCCCTGCGGCCCAGCCAGACCGCTCACAGCTTGGCTGCCTACTTATCTTGGGAAGTCTTCGGGGCTCTTGGGGGAGGGATGAGACAGGCAGCGGCATGGAGTGGCAGTAGGCAGCGGCCTCAGTGCAGGCCGAGGCCTAGCCGGGTGCAGCGGCAGTGCAAAGTGGCAGGGCCAGCGTCACTGGGAAGCGAGAGGGCCGGAGTCTCCATCCTCTCTCCTGAGGTGAAATTGTCTTCTGAGTTGAGTTTTGGCGCCTGCTCCTTCTGTGGGCGGGACTCAGGCAACGCACCCAGTGCCTAGGGAGTCCTGAGTGACAGATCAGGCAGCGAACTGATTTTGCCAAGCATAGAACGTTGCCAGACCACTATCCTTTTATATAATAGGACTGGATTTTTTAATTTATTTTGCTTGCAAGCCCTTTTTAGACACAGATTCTTGGGAATAAGTCCTGTTGAACCCAGGGAATTATTGTGGAGTAAACCTTCATAGTTTTGGGTTGATAGGTGATTTCCTTAGGCAGGTATTGCTCAAGTACTCTCAAAGGCTGCTGTGAAGTATACTGTCCAGTTTACTAGGGCTTTGGTAATCCATGGGCAGGATTGCAGTGACAGTTACAAAGTGTTACCAAGACATTTGCACCCACCATTGGTAGGAATCAAGGGCAATTGGGTAAGCACAAGAGTCCAACAAGAGATGGATGCCATTCAAACAACTAGTTTTTGGCAAGCTTTTCAGGGTGCAGACTATGGACAACATTGTCCAATGTTTCCCACTTTAGGTATGACAAAAACTAACGCTTACTGGATTTTATTTTTTTGCCAGACTTTGCTGTAAGAACTTGATTTTATGTTGGTAGTTCAAAAGTCAATCCTAATGTTTTTTCTTCTTCTTCTTACTACATATTCTTGGGATTGCAGCCAAAATTTTGTCTCATCTAAATACATTATTTAATGCCTTGTTCCCAATGGATGTGGCCAACAGTGTTTCAGACCTTTCTTATAAACATCCTTTTCAACATTTGAAAGCTGTCAACATTTATCCCTGACCCACATTTCCTGTAGGCTAAGCATTTCCCATCCCTTTAATCTTTCCTCCATTTTAATCTTTGTCAGTTTGCCAGCTTTCTTCTGAAGTATGAGTCCCTAAACTGAGTGTAATCATTCCAGTGAGATCATTATAGTGCTTCCTGAGGACTGGTTCTAGTGCCACCTATACTTGTCTTGGTTTATTTCCAAGGCATCACACTGTTGGCTCATATTCAGTTCATTTTCTTCTGTTACACATAAATCCTTAGCTGAAATTATATGGTATTTAGCCAGCTCTCACCCTGTTTACTTTTGTATACATTTCTGCAGGGTTTGCTTGTTTTTTTATTTAAAAAGTTTCCTAGTACTGCTGTTGCCTGTGAGACATAATATTATACAGGAATGGCAGAGCCCATTTCCTACTTGCCAAAATGCAACAGTGTGTACTTTTAGCTATAGTCTAGACCCAGGGGTCTTTTGGGGCCGGCGCAAATGGCGGTGGTGGCAAGCCCCACCCCTAGCTCCACATGCTGAAGCGCTGGGGCCGGGGGGAGGCCTGGAGAGCCCTGCAGCCAGGTTCCCCAAGCCTGCGCCAAAGTGCTGGGGCTGGGGGGAGGCGTGGAGAGCCCCGCCGCTGGTTCCCCCG